>NW_011965324.1:0-6287 GCF_000949405.1 Vollenhovia emeryi
GAAATTGCACCTTTAGGGTGCCGTCCCATGGCGCGTATCGCGATACGCGCGTATCGGGCGTATCAACTCGTCGACCAATCACGGACGATCCGCCGTTTTTGATACGCTCAACAATCCGCTGAACAATATTCGAGCGGATCGCACACTCACACATGTACATCGTAACGTACGTGTGGGTCGAGAGCTTAGAACATATATACCTGGAAGGGGAATGAAGGCTTGAGCCTGTGTCCAAGTTGGGTGCGAGAGAGAAAGGTAGAGATTAACCTTTGCTCGCAATGCGCAAGCGTAAAGATGACGTCACGTCACGTTCACCGTGCTGTTTCCTCCGGACACATTTCAATTCCCTATTCCCCAATAGGGGAACGTGACGTGACGTCATCTCTACGCTTGCGCATTGCGAGCAAAGGTTAATCTCTACCTTTCTCTCTCGCACCCAACTTGGACACAGATCTTTTCCACGGGAAGTATAGGGCATTCCCCTTCCAGGTATATATGTTCTAAGGTCGAGAGCCCTCCTTCTTGGGTTAGGTTAGGTGACATATTGATAGTAAGCCCAACATTCCCAGCAAACACACAGCAACAGTAACATAACTGTTAGAATCTTACTGTAAAGAATCTTATTTTTATCAGATTGATAAAATAATAGATAATTTAAAATTGATGCATTTTCGCTCTCGATTATATGTTTACGATTATGCTACTAGATCCTGATAAAAACAGTTCGTGAAATCATACGTGGATTTCACGCAGCAATAACGTGGATTTCACGTGCTGTTTTTATCGGGATAGAGCTTGAAACTTAACTATGCTTAGTAGCTTAAATGAACTCGTAATGTCGTAACTGGTATGAGGTTATAAACAACCGACTTGTGAAGACTTCACTTTTTAAGTGCATGCGTGTGTGTGTGTGCGTGTGTTCAGTACGCCGGAGGCCCCTACTGTCCCATGGAGCGTATTAAGCGGAAGCGTAACCAGCGGATCGCCAATCCACGGATCCGTTTCAACGGAATCTTGAAAGGGCTCTATCAGAAAGATTCCGTGATTGGCGATCCGCTGGTCCGCTTCCGCGTAATCCGCTCCATGGGACAGTAGGGGCCAAACTCCGGCGTACGAAAAACAGCGGATTGTCTGTGATTGGTCGTAGAGTTCGATACGCCTGATACGCGCGTATCGCGATACGCGCCATGGGACGGCACCCTTAGTTCCTGCGTCAACCACTTGGTCATTGGTGTCGCCCCACATCTTGTCTGACAACGTGAAGTTAGCACTAGCAGCCCATGGTTATATCTTTGACTAAAGCCCGCTGTAGACGATGCTATTTTTCCTGCTGGATTGCTTGCAATTTAGTAAATTACTATCATTGCACCACTCAGCATTCAGGATTCCTAGTAATTTACTAAATTGCAAGCAATCCAGCAGGAAAAATAGCATCGTTTGCAGCGGGCTTAAATTACTATCGTTGCACCATTCAGCACTCAGGATTCCTAGTAATTTAGTAAATCGCAAGCAATCCAGCAGGAAAATTAGCATCGTCTGCAGCGGGCTTAATATGTATAACTTGGACTGCTCGTTGCCTCCACTTTGCCTGGTCTAAAGCTCGCTGCAGACGATGCTATTTTTCCTGCTGGATTGCTTGCGATCTAATAAATTACTATCGTTGCACCATTCAGCACTCAGGATTCCTAGTAATTTAGTAAATCGCAAGCAATCCAGCAGGAAAAATAGCATCGTCTGCAGCGGGCTTAACACGTAATCATGTGTTGTGTTTAGAGAGCCTCTAGGAGAGAGAGAGGCGCCAACTCGTCACGTGACCAGCCCTTCCGCGATTGGCTGGCAGAACTTGTACAGAGATTTCTATTGCGACGCCAATGCATAACAGGGCCGCGTTCAGAAACACCACCCGAGTGCTCCAGTATATCATTCTATCCTTGTTTAACATACGGTGAGTAACAAGGATAGAACGATACGCTGGGGTACTCGGGTATTTCTGAACGTAGCCCTAATGTGATAGAAACTGATGATATGAAACGTGTGGGGTTAACGATCGTTGGTCATAATTAATTATTTCTAAACATTGTAATATATTTTTTTATATCACAACATTTTTAACACTATATAATAAAAATTACAATTTATTTCAAAAAATAAATTTTAAGGAATTTACATTTAAGCGTTAAAACTATATGTTTATTGCAGGCTTAGAGAATATTCTTGGTTTCTGAAATAAATATTAAAAATTGATTTGTTAATTTTGTCGATAGAAAAACGTTTTTGTCAGATAATTTGTATATATTACAGACAACATTCGCTATGCCATCAAGTCGCTCTGCATATAAATGTTGCAACACAAGCAATGAAGAATACTCATTATTTACATATCCACGTGATAATACATTAAAACAAAAATGGATTACTGCGGTTGGAAGAGGCAAGAACTGGTCACCTAGCAGTTCTCAAAAACTTTGTGAAGTAATGTGCAGTAATGTGCAGTATATGCTCTAACTTTGCACTTCAAAAGATGTAACAATATAATTTATTGTTCGACTTAAAGTATGTTTATATTTGTCTTCTTTTAGGTACACTTTATGCCATTAGAAATTGAGTTTGTTGCTGGGCGCAAACAAGTGAAACTGGATTCAATTCCTTCTCGTTTCTGTACGTGCCAATTGTTATTGAAAGAGCAGCCATCAAGAAGCAGCAAGCAAATTAAGCCATCGATCAACAGTCTCAAATATTAATAATACGTCCAGTAAAAAGACTTAGGAGGGAAACAACTGTTCTCAACATACCATTTTCTCTGCGTATTTTTTTTTCATTTCATCCATATATTTGTTCTGTATCAATTTCTTGAGACTTCGCAGTAGTTTGTATTTCCTCCATGGTTAATGGTTTGGAAGTCTTATACACACAGCCATGCTGAAGTTGGACCGATGTTCCCCGTTTCATTTTAAAACAAGTCTTTTTACTGGACGTATTATTAATATTTAAGGCTATTGATGGCTTAATTTGCTTGCTGCTTCTTGATGGCTGGCTCTTTCAATAACAATTGGCACGTACAGAAACGAGAAGGAATTGAATCCAGTTTCACTTGTTTGCGCCCAATAAACTCAATTTCTAATGGCATAAAGTGTACCTAAAAGAAGACAAATATAAACATACTTTAAGTCGAACAATAAATTATATTGTTACATCTT
Source organism: Vollenhovia emeryi (assembly GCF_000949405.1). Taxonomy (NCBI): domain Eukaryota; kingdom Metazoa; phylum Arthropoda; class Insecta; order Hymenoptera; family Formicidae; genus Vollenhovia; species Vollenhovia emeryi. Next base: position 3,198 of record NW_011965324.1, read on the forward strand.
TTGAAGTGCAAAGTTAGAGCATACTGCACATTACTGCACATTACTTCACAAAGTTTTTGAGAACTGCTAGGTGACCAGTTCTTGCCTCTTCCAACCGCAGTAATCCATTTTTGTTTTAATGTATTATCACGTGGATATGTAAATAATGAGTATTCTTTATTGCTTGTGTTGCAACATTTATATGCAGAGCGACTTGATAGCATAGCGAATGTTGTCTGTAATATATGTATACAAATTATCTGACAAAAACGTTTTTATATTGACAAAATTAACAAATCAATTTTTAATATTTATTTCAGAAAACAAGAATATTCTCTAAGCCTGCAATAAACATATAGTTTTAACGCTTAAATGTAAATTCCTTAAAATTTATTTTTTGAAATAAATTGTAATTTTTATTATATAGATACTTACCTTCTATCGTGTTAAAAATGTTGTGATATAAAAAAATATATTACAATGTTTAGAAATAACTAATTATGACCAACGATCGCTAACCTCACACGTTTCATGTCATCAGTTTCTATCACATCTGTTATGCATTGGCGTCGCAATAGAAATCTCTGTTCAAGTTCTGCCAGCCAATCGCGGAAGGGCTGGTCACGTGACGAGTTGGCGCCTCTCTCTCCTAGAGGCTCTCTAGTTGTGTTGACAAAGCCTTTATAGTATAAAAGAGTGGGCACACTGGCCACCTTGCTCTTTGCGCGAAATCTAGTCTCGCTTAACGTTTTTGTTCTGTGTGTCAAAAGATTGCAACCGATCGGCTTTTCCTACTTCGCGTGAACTGTCGGACTTTCGCTGCTCGCGGATCTCGCTACCAAATCTCTCCGATACGCGCGGGGAGAACCCCCGAACATTAGCACTCTGTAAATATTGTAAATAGTTGTTCATTATATTCGCTGAAAGTAAGTGACGTTCTAATCATTTTCGGACACGGGTTATGTATTATCCGTTTTCGTTCCGTTCCGCTAAAATGTCTGCCATGGGGAAACCGGCTATGAAAAAGCGGAACGGAATCATTCTGATTGGTTAGCCTTTCATCTAGTTACCTTTCCGTTACTGTTCCGTTCCGCTGTTTCTATCTCCATCGGGATGCACCCTGCATCTATTTGTTGATCGCCAAGAGGAGTCCTGTCTTTACCTCATATTCACGGAGGCGCAGCGTAGTATCTTGCGTGGCTTTGGAGTGAAGGAGTCTGTCATTTGACTAAACCTCGCCAGCTTGACAGGGGCCTCTTTGTGGGAGCTGAGAGGAAAGAAAGCCCTTCTCTACAAGAGAACCTGGCTGCAGCCTGAGGCCTCTCACTTCAAGGAGGACAAGTTCTTGGAGTACCTTGCCATCAATGGAGCGCATACCTCACCAGCATTTCTGGTATCAAATTGGGGAAGAGAGGAAATGTCTTCTTTGTATGCTTCTGGAGATGATTCAGGCTTTGACCACGATGCAGAGGAGCATGTCGACATTACCTGTGCCTTTAATCTCTGAGCATCCATCAGAAGAGGGTGAAGCCGAGGAGGATGATGACGAATCCCTGTAAAAATCCCTGCAGGCCTTCATATTCGGGGAGCCGCAATGCACTCCTCTATCCTTAAAAAAAAAAAGGTATTCCTTATACCTATGATATCTTCTTAGGATAATATTTCATTTGTCGCACGACAAACGAATATTTTTAAATGTTGGTTGGTTGTAGGGTATAGAAAAGTTCTCGAATCTTCTGGGTATTCATTCGTGTGCACTTTCTTGAGTGATATCGCTGAAATCAGACGAACTGTGCTAACAAACTTGTGGTGGACAACTGTGTGCCCCAGACATCGTAGATCACTTCAAATTCGTGCAGCAGCAGTAGAATGGCGAAGCACTACGTTGCAGATTTACCATCGGAGAGAAATACTAATTCCGTTGTGAAAGAGACACAGGGCTGGAGTTATGTAGAAATGGAGAACATCAGCTACAAGTGGACGCTAAATAATTTCCCTTATTGTCATACGAACCGGAGTGAGATCAGGTCGAGTATATTTTCTACCACCGACGAGTCAAAATGGTGTCTGGTAGTAAACTTATTTTCTGGCATGGACTACACGACGGCTGACAAGAACCTGTCATTATATCTTGTTCTTATTTCATCTAAGAAACGTACAGTCTCAGCAAAGTTCAAATTGTCTTTTCTTAATGCCACAGAGAAAGTTATACATACAAAAGAGAGCAGTTCTATTTATGAATTTATTAATTATTGTGCTAATAAAGCTGACTGTACTCTCATTCAGTCTGGATTGGATGGACACCGTTCTGATTATAATTATTGCCAACACAAATTTGATGAATGGGGCTATGATAACTTTGTCTATATCAATACTCAAGCTAATGGATCGCTAGCGAATACAATATTATGTGAGATCAGCCTATTAACAGACACGAGAAATATCTCTGACCGAAGTCATGCAGTATGGTTGGAAGTATCGGAGTGTGAGCTGCTCAACAACTTAGGACTGCTGTTGCAGAACAAAAAATTTTGCGACGTAACGTTTACTGTTCATGGAAAGGAGTTCCAGGTGCATAAAGCAATTCTCGTAGCACAAAGTCCCGTCTTCAACGTAATGCTTGAAAACGAGATGAAAGAGAAAAAACTAATCGAGTTGACATCGACGATATGGACCCCGAAGTCCTGGAAGAAATGTTGCGATTTATTTACACTGGTAAAGCGACGAATCTGGAAAAGATGGCGGACGGTTTAGCTGCGTCGGATAAGTACCAGCTAAATACACTGAAAGTATTGTGCCAGGAAGCCCTTTGCAAAAGTTTAACCATTGAAAATGCGGCCGAAATCCTAATACCCGAAATCCTTGCCGAACTCCATAGTGCCGATCAGCTAAAAGCAAAAGCGATAGATTTTATTAATACATATACGGATGTGATGGACACTGCAGGTTTCAAGTCCTTGAAGAAATCCTATCCGCACCTGATAATAGAAGCTTATTATGCTATACGACCCAATCAGCAGAGAATTGTTTTTTAAACGTTTTTTAAACGTTTTTTTTCATTGCAAAAAAGGTTTAAAAAACATTTAAAAAACGTTTAATCAATGGGATAGA
>NW_011965325.1:0-4226 GCF_000949405.1 Vollenhovia emeryi
AGTGATCGACACGGACTCGAGTCTACTCGCGAGACACCGAGTCCCATCGCCAGCGATGACAATCCTCTAATTGTTCGCGGTTCTTTTCGCGGTTCCCACACTCGGCGGACATTTCGCCGGCGATTTCGCCGTCGCGGGGAACAATGCCGTCTCGCGGCGCTTGCCACATCCACGCTCGTCCGAGAAACGGCGGGGCGACGGACGGTGGCAACAATCGCGGCGCACCAAAGTCGTGCGGCGCGTGAAAACGCACAAACGGCGGGATTTCGCGCTAAGCAGCCGGGCGTTTCCGTACAATTGCGGTAATTGGCACGAGAGTAACGACTAGGTTTTCACGTTCTAGGTCTTTGCGCGAGCGCGATCTCGTAATTTCATTCATCGCGGATTCGCGTTTTACGTGCGTTTTATACGCGCGCCTTTTGTACCGAGCCGTGTATGGGAAATTAAATTACTCGTCTCATTAGGCGCGCGTCCACGCGCTACGAAGGGAAAAAAAAGGGAAATAGACGAGAGAAAGAGAGAGAGAGGGAGACGTTTCCTCGTTTTAGTAATTATCGAGGGAGCCCCCCAACGGGATCGTCCTCTCGCGAGAGCAAGAAGCACGGAGTAAAATCTCGGAGCGCGGGTAGCATGTTTATTACGCGCGCGTCAATAATTCTCGCATTCCCGACGACGAGCGATGTCGGCGACGAGCTAAACGATACTCGCGTCTGGTTTCATTAATACGCTCGTTAAGATAATTGATATCGAGCCGCCGCTCTCTTCGCTCGTCGTTTCGGCCGCGATTAACGCGACGTCGCTGTCGCAAAGACGAGGGGGTCAATTCTGGATCTTGCAACACAGAGAAAATGCTAAAAGTGAGCGGCTTTGTCTCTTGCTAAGGGGACGATTAGAAAGAGACAAATCCTAGTAGCACGGTGCACTGGCTAAGCATTGGCTAAATATTGGTCCAATGTTGTTTATATTAGAAATGCATTGGCCAATATTGCCCAACGTAAAGCCAATGTTAGCCGCGGAATAAACGTAAATATTGCACGATAATAATTATATAATATTACATTTATATTGGAAGTGCATTGGCCAGTATTTAACAACGTAATATTGATACAATATTAGACCGATATTGCTAAATAAGAGAAGGCGTCTACCTTACAATATTGAACTAATATTGGGAATACTAGATTCACATTATTTCCCAATATCGCGCCAATATATTGTGCTACTAGGAAAAGCTTATTCACTTTTAGCACTTTCACTGCAATGCGAGATACAGAATTGACCCCGAGATCGTAGGGAAGCGATACGAAAATCTTTAAGCGATAAGATCCTCAAGTGACAAAATCGCGAAACTTGCAAGCTCGTTAGTCGCAGTCACGCGTTTTTCGTAACTTCCGCGCGACACGACGAAATCTCCCGCGTCGAGATCTATTAATCTTCTTTATCAATCGTCGAAAGCCGCGCTGTTGCGCCAAAGCGTCCCTCACAACTTCCGCTTCTCACAATTTCGCGCGACGGAACGAAATCTTCTATCGAGCTCGATTGAGCTTATTTGCATGCCTCGGTGATTGAGGTGATTGGCGAAGACGCCCGTCACGGATCGCGGGGAGATTCCCGGCTGGTATGATATTTTTCGCGATAAACTCTTCGGAGTGATTCAAGAGCGACGCTCATTAGCATCGAGAATTTAAATCGCTTCGAATTTGTGGATTTACCATTCAAGTGTGTCCAAATTTGTGTCCAATTACTCAAAAATTTTCTTCCATTTTGTGTTCAAAATTACTCTAAAATTTCTTAAGTAAACTTGTAACTTCTTTAAGTAAACTCTCTCTCTCTCTCTCTTAGATTTAAAAGATTAGATTTTTAACAACTTTAATTTCATTTAAAGTAAATTTTTCCAAGGGTCAGCGCGCAGTTTACCGAGTTGGGAAAAGTATAGAAAATTCGCACAGAAATATTATTACGAGACTACCAAGCCCGACCGATGGTGGCACCTTTTCTATCCATCGAGAAATGACGCGATCGATGTCGAAACAATGCCGAATCGACATCGACCCCGTCAAATTCGACATCAATGGAGTCGATGTCGTTTCGACGTTGTTTCGACATCGATCGACGAATCGAGGACTTGCCAGTCCTTGATAGTCGCGAGACTCGTTGCGTCGAAGCCGCGTTTCTCGCTACGTCCGTCTCTCACAATTTCGCGCGTCGGAACGGAAATCCTCCGCCGAGATCCATCACTTTTATTTACCTTCCGAATCCTCGAATTTAAAGACCGTCCCAGTGAGAAATGATTCGTCGATCGGTGTCGAAACGATGTCGAATCGACACCGTCACATTGACGTCGATTGTTAGTCGCAGTTACGCGTTTCTCGCAACTTCCGCGCGACACAACGAAATCTCCCGCGTTGAAATCTCTTAATCTTCTCTATCAATCGTAGAAAGTCGCGCTGTCGCGTCAAGGCGACTCTCGCGACTGCCGCATCTCATCGACATCGGCACCGTCAAATCGACGTCGATTCGACATCATTTCTCACTGGGATGCCGGCTGACAGCGGGACGGTTGTATTTACCTTGATTCGCTGATTAGACAGTTCCAGTCTCGAACATGCCCGGTCGCGTACTTGGGTGGCACGCGGGGAGGAGAAACTATTCGCCTTTAATCGTTGCGATCGACCGTGCGACGATGATCGTCGGAACAATCGGCATCGCGCGCCGGGGACTCGTCATCACACCTTGGATTCGACTACGCGAGGCTCCGACTCCGCGCCGCGAGCTGGTCGGAGGTTTACTGACACCGGCGCGGCGCGGCACGGCCGGCATACGGTCGCGGCGCGCGGAGCGGAGCGGAGCAGCGAAGCGCGCGCGCGCGCCGAGGCGCCTTCACCTGCTCGTAATGTAAGCAGAGTTTATCTGAGTTTATCTCGCGATACATCATGCGCGGCTACGACGGAAGGGACACACGCGCGTGCACACGCGCGCACGCGTTCCTCGACGTGTAGCCGATAATCAAACGTTTTCCCGTATGCGCGTAGAATAAGCGCGGAACGGGAATGTGGAACTGGATAAATCGAGATGCGCAAGGGAGGCTCGACGGTGAAAAATTTTTCCCGCGAAAATATGTGTAAATATATAGAATATATTGTGTATGAAATATGTCCACGCGCGTTTTCTTTCTCTTGTATCGTCTCTGCTCGATGTATGCAGGAAAAGTAATACACGGAGAGAATTTTCTCTTAAAGTTCACTCTGAAAATCATATAGTCCTGGAACAGCATGGCATTTGGAAGAATTTTATTAGTTTTTAAAATTTTATCATAACATTTTCCTAGTAAAATATGTACTAAGTATAATTACTAAGTAAAATTTCAAAAACTCATAAAGTTATTCAAAACGCCATGTCCCACGATTAAATGATTCTCAACGAAAAATCACTCGTCAATCGATGTCGAAACGATGTTGAATCGAAACCGTCAAATTGATGTCAAACCGACATCGAATTTGACAGGGTTGATTCGACATCGTTTCGACGAATCATTTCTCACTGGATTTTCAGGGTAAATTTTAAGAAAAAATTCTCTCAGTGTAAGAATTAAAAATACGTTATATACACATCATGGAGTATAAATAATTCTATCCTGAAATCTAGCAGCAATAAGCTCTTTAAAATATGCGTGACACGTTGACAAACAATTATGGATGCGATGTTGTTTCGTTGGATGCATCATGTGCATTAAAACTGGAATAATCTAGGTGAAACGCTTGATGTAAGATGAAACGGTTTCTACGGATAATTTCCTATTGGATACGCGCGCGACAAAAATTAATAGTTTTCACGGATATGAAAGTTCGTAAAGTACGTTTTATTCGAGTGGCAACGTTAAAGAAATGAAAACTATTCACGGGAACTTTTACGACTCATTGTCAGTGTACATCGTCCACGTTACTTAAAGTAATTACAATTTTATGAAAACAAAGTGATATTTTTTATATTCGTTAAAAATATTGAAATTGAATGAAGCAGATTCAAGTGGATCAGTGTAAATGCTCAACTCTGGAACTGTCCGTGTCTAATCGTACGTCTAAAAACATGCCGGTGAAGTTGGCATATCATTCAAAACTATTCGAGAAATATTTTAGAAGAACCGGAACTATGACTTGCCGACCAGCAGAGCACACTTATCTCCTTAGAAAGGTGTTCTTCGGGGATTATGAATTTTTAAAAAGTAA
>NW_011965325.1:4452-6291 GCF_000949405.1 Vollenhovia emeryi
CGGAGACTCGCCACTGCCTAGAACTCTTCGGAAAATGAATATACATATTCAGAGCTGTACGAGAAATATTTTAGAAGGACCGGAACTCCGACTTTCCGACCAGCAGAGCACTCTCATCTGCTTAGAAATGAATTTTTCGGGGATTATGAATTTTTAAAAAGTAACAGAGACATGCCACTGCCTAAAATTCTTTGAAAAATGAATAAATGTGTTCAGAACTATACGAAAAATATTTTAGAAGGACCGGAACTCCGACTTTCCGAGCAGCAGAGCACACTTATCTGCTTAAAAATGCATTTTTCGGGGATTATGAATTATTAAAAAGTAACAGAGACATGCCACTGCCTAAAATTCTTTGAAAAATGAATAAATGTGTTCAGAACTACACGAGAAATAGTTTAGAACTCGTAGAACTATCGAAAATCCGTCAGCGTCTTAGTGTTATGATAAATACATCCTTTTTTTCTATCGGCTGTTTTTTGTATAAAATCGCCAGAACTATTATTAAAAAGTATCAGGAACTATAGAACTCGACTGCATGCGACAAGAACTGTCTTATATTTTTGATCTGCTAGAAAATGATCTGCTACGGGAAGTTAGCAGATCATTTTTTCGATCGACTGTTTTTTGGTTTAAATCAACAGAACTATTATTAAAAAGTATCAGGAACTATAGAACTCGACTGCATGCGATAAGAACTCCATTTTATTTTTGATCTGCTGGGAAATGATATGCCAACTTCACAGGCATATCAGAAATTTTGGAATGCCTGTGAAGTTGGCATATCATTTCCCAGCAGATCAAAAATAAAATGGAGTTCTTATCGCATGCAGTCGAGTTCTATAGTTCCTGATACTTTTTAATAATAGTTCTGGTGATTTTATACAAAAAACAGCCGATAGAAAAAAAAAGATGTATTTATCATAACACTAAGACGCTGACGGATTTTCTACGAGTTCTAAACTATTTCTCGTGTAGTTCTGATCACATTTATTCATTTTCCAAAGAATTTTAGGCAGTGGCAAGTCTCTGTTACTTTTTAATAATTCTTAATCTCCGAAAAATCCATTTTTAAGCAGATAAGTGTGCTCTGCTGGTCGGCAAGTCATAGTTCCGGTTCTTCTACAATATTTCTCGTATAGTTTTGAAGATATTTATTAATTTTGCGAAGAGTTCTAGGCAGTGGCGAATCTCCGTTACTTTGTAAAAATTCATAATCCCAGAAAAATACATTTCTAAGCAGATGAGAGTGCTCTGCTGGTGGGAAAGTCATAGTTCCGGTTCTTCTAAAATATTGTTCGTATAGTTTTGAATATATTTATTCATTTTCAAAAGAGTTTTAGGCAGCGGCAAGTCTCCGTTACTTTGTACCGTTACTGCTGAGAAATGGATTTTTCCGGGATTATGAATTTTTTAAAAGTAACGGAGACTTACCACTGAATAGAAGTCTTCGGAAAATGAATATATATATATTCAAAACTATTCGAGAAATATTTTAGAAGAACCGGAACTATGACTTGCCGACCAGCAGAGCACTCTCATCTGCTTAGAAATGAATTTTTCGGGGATTATGAATTTTTAAAAAGTAACGGAGACTCGCCACTGCCTAGAACTCTTCGGAAAATGAATATATATATATTCAGAGCTATACGAGAAATATTTTAGAAGGACCGGAACTCCGACTTTCCGAGCAGCAGAGCACACTTATCTGCTTAAAAATGAATTTTTCGGGGATTATGGATTATTAAAAAGTAACAGAGACATGCCACTGCCTAAAATTCTTTGAAAATGAATAAATGTGTTCAGAACTATACGAAAAATATTTTAGAAGGACCGGAA
>NW_011965326.1:0-2698 GCF_000949405.1 Vollenhovia emeryi
TTTTTGGACTTGCCCCCCTAAGCAGATTGGTGCAAGAACGAGGTAAGTCCGCACTTGCCTCGTTCTTGCACCAATCTGCTTAGGGGGGCAAGTCCAAAAATCTCAGTTTATTTAACTAACAATGCACTTACGTACGTCGTTCTTACACCAATCGTTCGGGCTTGGAACGTTGCATATAATGAATCTGAATTGGAAGGAAAATATGAATTTGTTTTTTTGTACTTAAACCTGAATTGGAAGGAAAATATGAATTTTGTTTTTGTACTTAAACCTACTAAAATGTTCAACCGATGATATTCAATAAAAAAACACCAAAAAGTATTAATTTTGAACATCAATGGTTTTTATTGACCGTATCTGGCAATTAAAATTCTTATTGCGAAAAATATTACCCCAACCAGGATTCGAACCTGGGACCTCCCTCAATCCGTGCGGGCGTCTTAACCAGCTCGACCACTGGGGCTGTAGGTAATATTGTTCGCAATAACATATATTAGTTAAGATGTTGTTTACGCGTCTATTTCGACTTTTCGGAACAGTGTGTCGATACGGGTTGTCGACCATACACTGAACTGTCGAAACGCGATTTTTTAAAATTCCCTTTCCCCTGCCCTCCCCCCGATCCCTTTTCCCCTATTACGGAGGATCACCATGTTTTGAGGTTAATGGTGTATAATAAACTTCGCGACTTCCGCCCGTAGTGAAGAGTATTTCCGCGAAGTCAAAAATTTAATATTTAAGGATGTAAAATTAAATAGAATTGATAAGTTTCTTGTGGTACACTTGAGATCATTGTTTGGTACAATGAAACTTTTAAATGCACCAAACAGTTTTTTATCACAGCTTAATGTTATTACAGCATATAACCGTACAAATTCAACACATATTGATAAACAGACATCTTTAGATAACGACAATTTGAATGTTACTACGAACAATATGACTGATTGCAATAACGCATGCAAAAAAGAAGAAAATGATCAGATTCTATTACAAGATAATTGTGCAAATTCATTTCTAAATGAAACAGAACCGTGGAAAGGCCACAATAAAATAAAAAGACCACGAGGGAAATATGTAACGCCATGCCCGGAAATCGAAAATCTACATAAACGACCTAAATTTAACAAGATCACACCTCTATTAATGAACGGTAATTCTTTACCTCCTGTAAAGATTGGAAACAAATCTGTTGTAATAAGAAATACCTGTTCTTTCGACGCTATAGCACAATGCATTGTTGGCGGTTATCGTAATTGGCCAAATTACAATAAATATGTTACCGAACAATCCAACTCAACTTTTAATTTAGTAACAAGTTTATGTTCCACAGGTATTACACAACAGACTTATAATGCAAGAGCAGTAATTATGAGCAGTATCATTTCTTCGAAGGATGGTGTTTTAGACTGCGCCACGAATGTATCCTCATTAATCTCAGCAACATTAATGCATAACATACCATCAATGAAATTTATATTTCAATGTGATCACTGTGGGTCTCAAAAAGAACACATACGCCCAGTATTAAGTGTTGACACAATCCCATTTTACGAAAATGGGATAAAAGGATTGCAAGAAGCTGTTGAACTATGCTGCAACATGAAAAATCATATGTGCAGCTTTTGTAAACGTAATGTAGCAAATATTACTTGCATTGGAGGACAACACTTATTCATAGATATTGAGTGCATTGAAAACGAACAGTTAGCTTCACGCCTCGGTTATCCAGGATCTGCCAAACAATTTACCCTAGCCGAATTACCTATCGAAATACAATTATTCGATAAGCAATATAAGCTTGCAGCTGCTATTGGTTTTATTCCAGGGGAGACGATAGGCCATTATATCGCATTTATTCGAAAAATTACAAGCAACTGGGAAATACAAGACGACATTTGTGCGGACAAGAAGCCACATCTAGCTACAGCTCGTGCTCTTTTGCTGAAAAGAAGAATACACGTATTATTTTATGTGCAATCATAAGGCTTCTGGTACCTTACCAGCTAGATTGAAAATCGTGACGTCAGAAGGGAGAAATGACACACTAAAAATTCTTGCGTGTCATTATTTAATAAAAAAAATTATTGCTTTGGCATACTTCGAAAACAGCTCGAAAACTAATTTTTTCTGTTAGCAGTCAATCGACAGCTGTAAAGTAATTGAAATATGAAGCTTGCACATGCGGAGTCATTCCGTATGACCCAGTCTCATATCACAGTCATTTTACGACTGTTGATTGATCGTCGACAGAAAAGGTTAGATTTTGGACTATTTTAGAAGCGTGGAAAATATATGGAAAAACATGTCCGTCTTTCGGAAGAGACGTTAAGCCGTTGGTCCACCCACAGATAACAGCTGTGTGAACCACACTATGCAGCTCAGTGCTTGCGAAGTTGAACAAATGTAACCGAGAAAACAAAGCCAAGATGACGTCAATTTGATATCATATTGACCAAATTTATGTCATATTTTGCTCTATGTGACATCCAGATGTGACGTCATCTTGACTTTTCATTTCTCCTTGGGTATGTTGAAAACCATTTAAATTAACACTTTTAAACGGTTCGACTACAAAAGAAACGGAAAGCATTACAATCAACTACAAACGATTCTAAAAAGGATCCCGCGAGCGGATTTGATGCACCCCATCAGGAGTCCAAGATACCGATTATGCAATGTTGTAAAATGCTGCGAC
>NW_011965326.1:4131-6291 GCF_000949405.1 Vollenhovia emeryi
TTTGAACCGCCCTCGTATCTTTTGAACGGTTCGACTACAAACGAAAAGAAATTCACTACAATCAACTACACACGATTTTAAAGAGGATCCCGCAAGCGGATTTGAAAAATCTTAATGTCGGGTGCTGGTCATTTTTTTAATTTTTATATCTTGTAAATCATCAAACTACAAACAAAATTTCTTTTACTACAATCAACTACAAACGAAGGGCTACCATTTCCGCTATTAAAAAAGTTCTTTTCGAATAGTCGGGTGCCAGGTTCACAAAGGTGGTAACAAACGTATCGATTTGGATAAGAACGATGATATAATCGTAGATGGAAAAAAGTATACTGGTACACAAGGCCTTTACGAACTGATTTTCAAAAAATTTCCTGAAGAAGATAGTTATACAAATTCTGATAAACGTGTTACGTCCCACGTTTTATTTTGAGTGGGGGGTCAGAGATCTCTTGACAAGAAGGGGAAAGAGAAGAAGGAGAGGAAATTTGAGATTCAGTGTGTGCGTGTGGGTATGTGAATGAGTGTGTGTCCGTGTGGGTTGTATAATGAATTTATTTATTTTATCTGTACATGATGTGTAAATGTGTATGTGAGGGGGCCTACAATAGGGGCATGTTCCGGGGTATCCTCTGAGCGTCGACGCGAGGGAGGATAATTCTGATTCTCCGCTGGAGTGGTTCAACGGAGACCACCCGAGGGCGAACAGTGGGTGCCCGGGCGATCGCCGGAGCCCCCGAGACGGGCGACGGCGCTGGACCCGGGATCGAGGCTAGAGGTGCTCACGGTGGAGGGGTGATTGGAGGCCGCGGCCTCCACACCGTCGAGGACAGCACTCGCCGGAGTTTAGCGGGGGTGGGCGCACAGGAGGTTTTGGGGGTTTGGGGAGAGGAGGCTGAGAATGAGGGGGAGGAGGTTGAGAATGAGGGGGAGGAGGTGGCGGGTGATATGTCACCAGGGGTCCGGACACAGGGGGCCCGCGGGCATAAACTTCGAAGACACGCGGGTCGAATGCCCGCACCTGATGATGCGCCTTAACGAGGCGGCGCAACTGGCGCTGCCGCCCTGAACGGCGGGACTGGCCCATAATCGGGCTTCCGGCGGAAGGCACTCATGTTTAGATTTGAATACGTGCACAAGTGGGAAGGTGTGAGTTAATTAGCGGGGAGAGGAGGTAAACGGTGTCCTGCCCTGGCACACACGGACTGGTAAGAGCTGCGCAATATTCCTCCTCCCGTTTGCTTCACTTGTGGGTGGAAAGCATTGCTTTTTTTTATAGAAGTACTCAGTAGCGTGCCTTTAATCACTGGGACTCATTGCGTTGCTATCATCACTGTACTCAATTGCAACGCTGTATCCACCTTAATTATTTTATAACTACCGCGAAAACAAAGATGCTTGAATGATTTTGTTGACGGAATTAGTAACGAACTAAGAAAAAGAAAGAAAGAGAAAAAAAGAACAAGATACTACCAGGGGGCAAGATCGTCCCTGTCCGATATGACGGATCTTATTAAAAAGGAAAAGAACGTGATAATTGACACAATATGTCAGGGCCGTCGTGGCCCGAGTAGTTGATCGTTTGCATGCCTTACTGGCTCAAAGCTTGTTCCGAACAACCAAAATACGTATCTGCAACAGCATTATTTGTCCCTCTTACTTCCCCGTGTGCCAGGTGCCCATTCGAGGTTGCCCTAACAGCGAGAGGACCCTGTTAAATTGCTGGTAGCAATGATAGGTGGAAAGATTGTCGTGATTTGCCTGGATGAGTCCCCCTTTTCTTTTGTGGGGTCTGACTCGGGGAACGGAGACGACGGCGAAAGAGAAACAAAAAAAAGAAATACGAGGTGCAAGGAAAACAGAAAAGAGAAGAAGGTGTACGTAATTAAGATAGGACCCGGGTGCTTAACGCCGAGCTGGTGGAACGGTTCCGACGAAGAACGCCCCGTAAAAGAGCGCGCATCCGAAGGTGGAGGAATGTCGGAAGAACGCCCCGTGGAGAGCGCGCATCCAAGGTGGCAGAAGGATCAGAAGAACGCCCGGTAGCGAGCGCGCATCCGAGAGGCGGACGGAGTTTTGGAAGAACGCCCCGTAAAAAGCGCGCATCCAAGGCGGCAGAAGGATCAGAAGAACGCCCGGTAGCGAGCGCGCATCTGAAAG
>NW_011965327.1:0-6292 GCF_000949405.1 Vollenhovia emeryi
CTATACATGTATAATGTCCTTTATCGCTTATAAAATATATTGCAATATAAAATATAATAAACAAAAATAAATGAGAACGTTTCATCACATTTACATCACATTTACGTTACGTTACTTATGTACTTCTCTCATTATCATCATTACAAGATGAACTTGATGTTAACACTGTTACCGAAGACTGTAGTATAGTCGGTGATGGCAACGGAGAAGGAACTGCAGGAAATGGTGAGGATGGTGGTGGTGAGCATGATGAGGAAGGCGATGGCGATAAGTGGTACGAATATACATTTGGAGTAGAGGCAGTTGACGGGAACGTATGCATAGGGATTTGAGTTGGTATATACTGAGGATATTGGATGTTGCCTGTTTGCACCGTTTTTAACCCTATCATAAATTTATCCAAGAGTAACATTTGATGCTGCTGTTCTTTCTCCATCATTTCCTTTTCCCATCGTCGTTGTTCCTCCATGTGGGCATATATCGATTTATCAAACATTTGCACTTGTTCCTGCATAACTTTCTGAATTTCCTCGGCCTGTCTTTTTGCAAAAACTTCTGCGAAATTCTCCGCTAGCTTGAAGTGTGTGGTGCGTCCTAAAAATACACGAATAAACAATTATTTTATGTGTATTCTTTTGGAAACTGCAATTCTTATAATCTATATAATATAGTTATAAACATAAGATAATAGAGTGTAGTGTAGTTGTGACAATTTTGTATGTGTACTGAAGTATTCATAATTTTTAATTATACTTTTTACTTCAATATTCCTTTATAATTAACTCTTTTGCAAGCACTGTTTGAAACATTGCATAATACTTTCCTCCGGTTGTTCGTTTCTGTGTTGGTGCAGTGTTATTCGGTGACACGATATACGGTACGGGATTATCAACCATTTCATCTTCTAAAGCACCTTCTAGCACAGCTTCTGCTTCTGCTTCTGCTGCAAACTGCGTTCCCGTTTCTTTCTGAGCTTCTTCCTGAGTTTGTCCTACAATTATATCAATGCATATATTATTATTATATTATTATAATACAAATAAATAAGTAGTACATACTCAAACTTAATGAACAGCTTATTTATACCTTGCGTACTACTGGCACTTGAATCGATACCAGTGTCTGCAATGGCTTGGACTGATGGCCTTCCGCCCAAAAGTTGTTCCATCGCATCATAAAATGGATATGTTTGACGACCAGCACCACTTATATTGTTGTTTCTTTTACATTTAAAATAGGTTTCCTTTAAATATTTCAATTTGATCTTCATTTGAGCGCCAGTTTTTATGATGCCCATCTCTTTCATGCTTGATTCCAGTGAATTATATACTCGTATATCAATATGTTTATGGCGTTTCCCATCCATTAATTGTATTATTCGCTTCTCAATACACAAATCGATGAAAGTCATTGTTTCATTATCCGTCCAACTGGAACTTTTATGTCTCTTTACACAGCTGTTGAACGGAATATGTTCGAAATTCAGATAACGTGAGTTTAATCTCGACAAGCTCTATTTATATTTGATAAGACCGAGTCTACAATAGGTGTAGTAAGCCTTAAGCCGTAAGAAATTGATCCCTAACAAGCGATTATTCTCCTCACTTCAGACTGTGATTGGTCAATTTTTTACGGCTTAAGGTTTATTAAACCTATTATAGACCCGATCTTAGGGTCAGAGCACAAAGCAACGTGTTAGCTTACGACAAAGACGCAGGTGTAAACGTAGATAGCGCACAAGCTTTGGCGTATGTCGTACTTACCTCCAATTACATATGGCGTTACTTTTACACCAAAGCTTGTGCGCTATCTACGTTTATGCTTACGTCTTTGTCGTAAGCTATTACGTTGCTTTGTGCTCTGACCCTTAGCAACGGCATTACTACTTACGAACTTGAATCCTGCTGAGAACTGCCGCATGGACTTTTCTGCATCTTTTCTTTTTTAGGCACTTTTCTCTTTGTCAAATACGACAGGCAAGCGTTTTGTGTGCAGAAGCAACAATATCGGCCTAACCTTACTTCACAGCTCAACAAAGCAGCAGCGGTTCCTACCGAGCACATAAATGCACTTTTAGGTCGCGTCGCGCTGCTGATGCGTTTACACCGTAATGCACAGACGCCCTATTTTAGGTCAGGTCTCTAAAATAAGAGGCCTGACCTAAGTCAGGTCCGGTCATCTATCAAGTGTTTACAGCGGGCGGCCTAAATAATTTAGGTCGTATTTGGGGTATAGTCCGCGGCCTAAGTGCACAGTGTAAACTAGGCCTATAGCTGGCGTCGGATCCAGTGGCGGACCTCTCCGGTTCGTGGGTCCAGGCGAAGGGCGTACTTCCAGCGCCCAATACGTACGCGGTGCCTGGCCGCCCCGACCGGCACCCGTAAGAGGATGCTGTCCACCTCCACGTGCCCGCCGCGGTGCGGCGCAGCCGGGGTCGCGGGGCATCGGCGGTCTCGGGGGCCCGGTGCTGTGGGCCCCGGTGATGCGGGCCTCGATGAGCGCGTCTGTCAGCGCCAGGATACCGGCCGGGTCGGCGTCGGCGGGGGCCGCGGCTGTCGTCGCGGCGGGGGCGGGGGCCGGTGGCGGTGGTCTGCTCGGGGACGTCGTCGTCGGGGCGGCCAAAACAGCCCGGGCGTTCATCGTTAGGGCGGCCGGGGTGACGACGGTGCTTGTCGTCGGAGCGGCTGGCGTGGCGCCGGCGTCGGTTGTTGGGGCCGGTGTGGGCCCTGGTGCGAAGTGCGCGTTCCGCCTCGATTAGGTACCTCGCCCCCGTTCTCGTCCAACTCATCGCTCGTCGACTTCCTCGATCTTCTCTGGTGGCCGACGCGGGCCCGCTATGCCCCGCCGGATGAGCTCCGTTGATTTCGCCGAAGTACTTTCCGTCACAGGTCCGGGTGGCGTCGTCAGGCAGCCGGTGGCCGCGATGTGCCCGGCACGGGGGGCCGGATCGGTGGTCGCGTTATTCCTGCTACGGGTGGCCGGGCCTGTGGCACCGTCATTCGCGGGCGCGTCGCTTGTCGTCGCGTGGACTCCATCCTTGCCCGCTAGCCGATCGCGGCGATACTAAGTGCTGCTCCGGCGATTTGGCCGGGCCCGTGGGGGAGGGGGCAGTTTCGCGCATTCTGTTTTTTCCGGAATTCCTTCAAATCGCGCACGTGCACCCGCAAGACGGTTTTTCGTTCTTTTTCATCGTGCAAGTCGAATAACACCAGTGAACGGACGCGATATATAGAGTACGGCCCCTCATATTTCGGAGCGAGCTTCGCATTAAATGTCGCTGCCTTGTCGGACAGTTCATGTGTTCATTTCAAAACTTTGTCCTCGAGTTTCGGTCTCCACTCTCTCTCTGCCGCAGGTCGTAATATTTTTGCTGTTTCTGAAAGCTTTGCGCTAGATTCACGCGGGCGAGCGAGAGCTCTGCGTGTAGTTCTGCGAACCTGTTTTCCGCGTGTCGCGGTGCGGCTTGTCCTGCTGCCTGTATGACACTTCCGGGTGGTCGCAATTCTCGTTCGTAATTGAGGTACGCGGGGGTATAGCCCGTGGAGTCGCAGGGTGCCGTGTTGTAGGCGAATGCGAGTTCGGGGAGGTGTCGGTCCCACTTCTTTTGGGACTTTGCGATTGTTTGTCCGATCATTGTTTTGATCACTCGGTTTGCTCTCTCGACCGGGTTGCATTGAGGGGTGTAGGGCGGAGTCAACCGTGCTTCACCCCGGCCTCTCGTAACATCTTCTTGAATTCCTCTGCTATGAATTGGCGGCCGTTATCGGTGATGACTACCCGCGGGCACCCGTGACTTAATATTATTTTTCCTCGTACGGCCGCTGCGACAGCGGTCGCGGTGGCCTTGCGAAGGGGTTGTAGCTCGACCCACTTTGTTATCTTGTCTTGGAGGACCAAGAGCCAGGTGTGCTGGTTTTCTAAGTGTGGCAGCGGCCCTACGAGGTCGACCGCTACGATGTCCCACGGCTGCTCGGCTGGGAGCGCGTGGAGTTTCCCAGGCGGCAATTGTTGCGGCGCCTTGTGTTTTTGGCAACTCTTGCAGTTGCGTACGTACTTCGTGGCCTCCCGCAGCATCCCTGGCCAATAGAAGTCTTTGCGAGGCGTACGAGTGTCTTTGCTATACCGAGGTGTCCGGCCGTGGGTTCGTCGTGTCTCTTGGAGCACTCTCGCTTGTTGGTTTCGCGGGATGTATACTTTCCATTGCTGCGCCTCGGTAACGTCGTTGAAATCCAGTGTATGCAGAATATGCCGGTAGAGACGGTTATTTTCGGTCCGGTAATTCGGGTGTTGCTCCAGATTTTTCTCTACTTCTGCGAACTTTTTGTGGTTTCTGCGGCCGCCTCCGTACAGGCCTCGAGTGGTTGGCGGGACAGCGTGTCAGCGAGGAGGTTGTCCGCTCCCCAGCGGTACTGGATCGTGAAGTCGTATTGCCCTAATCCTAAAAGGCCCAGCGTACCAATCTCCCTGACGGGCTTTCGATTGTATTTAATCATTTGAGGGAATGGTGGTCGGTCATCACGACGAAGTGATACCCTTTGAGGTAATCGCGGAATTTCCATATGCCCCATTTTATTGCGAGGCATTCCAACTCGGTCGCCGAGTAATTTTTTTCGGCGCCGTTCAGCGTCCGGCTAGCGTAGCCGATGACGCGCTCCGTTCCGTCGATTTGCTGAGTGAGTTCGGCGCCTAGCCCCTCCTGGCTGGTGTCGGTCTGGAGGACGAACGTTTGGCCCCAGTCTGGATAGGCTAGTATTGGGCGTTCATGAGGAGCCTTTTCACCTCGTCGAATGCGGCTTGCTGCGTCTCCCCCCATTCCCACTTTTTTCTCAGGAGGTGGTGTAGCGGCATGGTTACGCTCGATACGTCCTTCAGGAACCGGCGGTACCACGATATTAGCCCCAGGAAACGCTGTATTTCTTTGGCGTTATGGGGCGGCGTGAGATTCACAACTGCGGCGGTTTTCTCCGGGTCTGCATGCAGCCCGTTCTCGTCAACCAGGTGTCCGAGATATTTCAATCGGCGCTTCGCAAACTGGCACTTTTCGGGGTTCGGTTTCAGTTTTGTTTCTCTTAGGCGGCGAAACACCTCCCCCAGTATCCGTAGGTGCTCGCCGAACGTCCTGGAGACCACGACGATATCGTCGAGGTAGGCGAAGGCGTTCGGGAGCAGTTCTGGCGATATTACGTGATCGAGCAGTCTCTGGAAGGTGGCCGGTGTCGAGTACAGGCCGAACGGCATGACGTTGAATTCGAATAAGCCTCTGCAGGCAACCGTGAAGGCGGTGAGCGGTTTGCTCCTGGGCGTCAACGGAACCTGCCAGTACCCGTTCTTCAGGTCGATGGTTGACAGGTATCGTGCTCCCCGCAATTTGTCTAGCATGGCGTTGATCTGGGGCAGTGGGTAGGCGTTTTTGCGAGTGACTCGGTTAAGCCTGCGGTAGTCTATGCACAGCCGCGGCTTCCCGTCTTTTTTCTGGACCACTACGATGGGCGAGCTCCAAGGGCTCGTTGATGACTGGATTACGTTATCCGCAAGCATCTTCTGTACTTCGTCGTTCGACGACGCTCATAAAACAACGATACCTGCCGCATCGCGGGGTTTCGCGGCCGGTATCGTTGTTTAATGGGCGTCGGGTCTTCCAGGCGGATCTCGTGCTGGATCAGGGGGGTGTTTCCGGTGATTCCTTCGAACTCCCCCATTTCTGCCGCGAGGAACGCCTCCAGCTGGGCCCTTTCGGGCTCCGTCAGGTGTGCCAATCCGCCCAGTTCCTCCACTGCTCCCAAGCTCGCTTTACTTGATGCTATCCGTACCACGCGTCCGTTCAGCCGGATTTCCATCCCTAACTTTTCGAGGGCGTTCATGCCTAGTAGCATATCGTAATTCAAGCACTGATCATGATTAAGAATTTCTGCCGGTAGGTTTTGCCCATGGCGTGTATTGGCTCCGTGAGGCTGCCTTTGATCATCGTCTCGGAACCGTCGGCCAGCACCGCCACTCTTGAGTCGGCTTCGTAATGCCAGCCGTTCTGCCGGCCGATGCGTGCCGTTTTCTTGTTTATGTATGACCGGACTGTTCCTGGGTCGACGAGGGCCGTGACATGGTCTCCTCCTATGGCGACCTCTAGGAACAGTTGGTTCTCTTCGGTTTTTATGGATTCGGGGGCCGGTCGGAGCTGCCGGCGTCGCCGGCCCCGTTGGCGTTTCCCAGCTTTTCGCACGGGCAGTCGCGGGAGAATTTGCCGTCCGTGCCACAGTAGGAACAGAACCTCCGGGGTGGTTCTTGCATTTAAAGC
>NW_011965328.1:0-6292 GCF_000949405.1 Vollenhovia emeryi
CCCCGAGAACGTGGTGGCTGACAATTTATCTCGTGTCGAGGCTCTTCGCCTCCCGGTCGAATTTGAATTAGTAGACCTCGCCGCTAGGAAAAAAGAGGATGAAGAATCATTTGTTAGTCTCAGATTCGTCCTCGCTTAAGTTAAAAAAATTCATTTGGGGTTCTTCCAACTCAGAGCTATACTGCGAATTGTCAGGGGAATCAATCAGGCCCTACATTCCAGCATCTCTTAGAAGACAGGTTTTCGACTTGTTCCATAACCCCGCGCACCCGAGCGCTAAAGTAACAGCCCGCGTCATCCGACAGCGGTATATCTGGCCGAACCTACATCGCGACGTCGCGACTTGGGCGAGGAACTGCACGGACTGCCAGCAGTGCAAAACCTCTCGCCACGTTAAACTCGAGCCCGCACAGTTTACGGTTCCTGACGGGCGTTTCGACCACGTCCACATGGACATAGTTGGTCCCTTGCAACCCAGTAACGGCTTCACTTATTGCCTTACGATTATAGATAGGTTTTCCCGCTGGCCAGAGGCGATTCCATTAATAGATATTACGGCCAGGACAGTAGCCAGAGCCTTCTTTGACAATTGGGTCGCCCGTTTCGGTGCACCTAACATTCTCACGACCGATCAAGGTCAACAATTTGAAGCGCAGCTTTTTTCAGCCCTTCTCAAATTAATCGGATGCAAACGCATTCGTACCACAGCTTATCACCCCGCCGCAAACGGCATGATCGAGCGGTGGCACCGCACCTTCAAGGCAGCAATTATGTGCCACGACACGCCAAACTGGGTGGATGTCCTCCCCACTGTATTACTCGGGTTACGCACCCATTTACGGATGGACACTAAGCCTCTCCGGCCGAATTCCTTTACGGCACGGTTCTACGGATCCCGGGAGAATTTTTCCTCCAGGAGGATTTTACACCGGATCCCCAAATTTTTATAGATGATTTTCGACAGCACATGTGTCAGGTGAAGCCAGTACCGGTGGCACACCACTATAAAAAGCGCGTTTTCCGATTCAAGGAATTGTCTGTCTGTTCGCACGTCTTCCTCCGCAAGGACGCGGTCAAAAAGCCTCTAGAGCGACCGTATTCAGGCCCCTTCAGGGTAATTGAAAGGACGTCGGACAAAGTCTACTCGATCGAAATAAACGGTAAACCTACGGCCGTTTCGATCGAGCGCCTTAAGCCTGCTCATTTCATACCGGACGACGATCTAGCCCCCGGCGATCCGTCTACGTCCAACGCAACAGACAAGCCTCCTGCTTCGTCAAGCATTCAACCGGGTACCTTGAAAACGTATTCGGGCCCGAAGAAAAAGGTACAAATTAGGCTAGACAAGAACACCGTACGTTTATTCCCTCGCTAGTAAAATCTCGATACGGGAAAGTACAGGGAGTTATGTATTGCGCGTAAAAGTTCATATTTTCCGTTTGCCATTAGTGTTAAATACAATTTTCATTCTGGTCGCGGTCGCGTATTATTATTATTATTATTTTTGCACATCCTGCGTATGCGTTAGCTCTAAGCAGCGGTATAAGTGTAATCTACGTTATAACATGTCGGGATAATTGCAATGTACATCCTGCGTATACTTCTTTGTAGTTTTAAGCAGCGGTACCACTATATAACCCTGCGATAATGTACATCCTGCGGATGCGTTAGTTTCTAAGCAGCGGTGTTACATGTATTACTGCAATATTCTTTGTGATATTCGGCAGTGCCGATTATTTGTTACAGACACACAGTGTCATTCCGAAATTATATTTTTCTTTCTCTCCAGCGTTAGCACTCGGGGGGGAGTGTGTGGCGACTTGCAGTTGCCTATCTATACCACGACACAGTCTATGGTCGTTGGTGGCGCTGTCCGAACGGGACAGGAAAAGTCAGTCGTTACTCGCCCGTGTCACGGTCAACTAGCCGTGTACACTACGATCTCAAATAAAGTACTCTTATATATCCTATACTGTGAGTGAGTTATTCCCGCCTTCGCTATCAGCTATCGGCAAGGAAGTAATTGTGGGCACTTCAGCCGGGCTGTAAATATATTAACTTAGCCCCACACAGAGCTACTACTGGCGCGCCGCGTATGTGTGCGTGGCGCTGCGTGGTGTCGAGACAGTCCGACTCTTTACCCTTGTCGTGTAAAGACATGTTGTAGTGTGAAGAGTGATATACGTAGATGTAAAGATCAGAGTGCAAAGAGACAGTCTTATTACTTCCTGCCCATCCCGAGACACACTAGCGAGTGTTCCGAGCGCTATATTACTATAGGTTACGGGCCCAGGGCACGCTTCCACCGCGCAAGGAACGAGACACGTGCGTTCGAAGTGTGTGAGACGCCGGTGAAGGGCAAGGATAGAAGTATCTAGAAGATTAGAGGGTAAGTAAATACTATTCCTCGTAGCTGACGAGCATAACGAGAGAATAAACGTGGAAAGTGTAATAGAGAAGTAGAGAACAGTGATGAAGAAGAAAGAGATAGAGAGATGCCGCTTGGTAACAGGCCGGCGACATGTGCGTGCAAGTCCGATCGTGTACGGCGACGGTCTTTTGTTTTGGCGCGCGGGACTTGTTGCTGGGCGCGCACGAACACATAATCGATTTCGACTGACAATATCGCGTCGATGCGATAGTACGATACACACATAGATGTATGTGTATACGTATGTGGGTTGAAACTATTATGTATCGGGTCGGTGATCGAGCATGACTAGCTGTGCGGTGTAGTTTGATTACTGTTAAGGAAAGCCGCGTAAATCTGTACGGGCCCCGTGCGCGTGCGTGATCAATCCGAGCTCCCATAGATCCTTTCAGCAGTGCTGGGGTTCGCAACGGAGAGTGGTGTGCGCGTGCGGATAGCCCTGCAGACGCGCGTGGTTCTTCCCGCTTTGGGGGCATTGTGAATTGCAGTGCATTCTATATGACCCCATAAGCCTCGAATTCTCTTTACCTTATCGCTGAAAGAGAGTCAGTGATAGAAATGGTAAATTATTATCGGTCGATATGAAAGTTATTCAATTGACATTGAAATCCCAATCTAGATGGAAAAAGAAACTGAGAACTTCGAGTTAGAGGAAGAGAGTCAAGATGCACTGGTGGATTACGATGACAGCGATGACAGTGCTGTGACGGTGGTAGAAAGAGAAAGAGTTAGAGAGGAAACAATAAGAAGTGATAGAGGTAAGAGTGTGTTTTTTTTTCTTTTCGAAAATACAGTCATTTATAAGAATACGTACATTCGGAGAAAATAAAGATAATAATTTAAAAATCATATATATATAGAGGAAAAAGAGAAAAATGGAGGAAGGGGTGCAGTTCCGAAGGAGAAGCCGAAAATTTTAGAAAACGTGACGTTGACCAGAGCATGGGTGGAAGATCGCCCTATACTGCCCATCGGGAGCAGGATACTATATGAGAAGCAGGAGAAACTGGTCAAGAAGATGGATGCGGTGTCTGGGAAGCTGGAGGTGGCACTGAAAACCCTTGAAAAAGTCATGACCAAAGCCAATTCCATTATGGAGAATATGGTGGAGGTATCTATGGCGAATTTAGAGAAAGAACGGCTAAAACTTAGACATCTAGAGGTAAATAACAGAAATACACAAAGTTCCGCAGGAAATAATATATAAACGGTTAAAGCATTAGAAGTAGAGCCCAAAAAGAGAAAGTTAGATGAAATAAACGTCTGTTCAGCCGAAAAAGATAGAAGTTTAGAGACAATTAAAAACACGAGAGGTGGAACTAAACAGCCAAAGGTTACACATTAGAAGAGAATATAAGCTGACGCAGAAATCCAACTTTGATCTTTGGATGGACTATTTAAAATCTGAATTGATGAACAACGATTTATTAGATGTAAAAGATTCAAATATTGCAAGTCCGGAAAATTTGTCCGAGTTAAAGCTTATTAGAAGAAAAAGTCTAGTTAGAGATATAATAATCAATCACTTGGATGAAAACTATCATAAAAGAATCCTACATGAAAAAGACCCGTCTGAAATCCTAAGTAAAATTAAGAGGGTATAAAAAGAGTGAGATAAACGTTACTCATGCATCGGTAAGATCTAGACTTTATCAAATTAAAATGAGAAAAGATGAAAAAGTGAGTGATTTCTGCGAACGCTTCGACTCAATAATTAGAGAATATGAGTCATGCGAAGATGCGGTACCTCTTGCAGAACAAGAGATTAGATCTGCATTCTATCAGGCCATTCAATTAATGTACCGGAGCTGAGGAATGTAGATTTAATTAGAAGACAAACTAATCTCAAAGAGATGAACATAGATGAAATAAAAACTTTTATGATGCAGTTAGAGGCAGAAACCAAGAATGAAACTAGAGAGAAGGAAGAGAAAATAGAGGTTAGAGTACAGAGGGCTACCGCAGAGGAAGAGGTAAAGCCGATAAAGTGCTTTAGATGCAATAAAATGGGCCATATGGCAAAGGATTGTCCATTAGCGGAATCAGGGGCCTGGTTCTGCTATTATTGCCAGGAGGTGCGAGGACATAAGGGAGATAGTTGTCCCAATGCCGGAGCCCAGGCGAGCAGACCTAGAGGAAAAAGGTATTTCAATAAAACCGTTAATAAAAATATAAAGAAAAGAGGTAACTTTGAACAAAGCGGAACTAAAAGAGTAAATAACAAGGGGAAGATAGCTAAAATACAAAAAGCTAAGAAACTCACAACAACGAAAACAACTAAAGAAGGTAAATTATGCATGATTAAATTAATAAAAGATAGAGACAATTTAAAAGAGGTAGTAAATTTCTTTGCAGACACGGGTGCGACGGATCATATTGTAAATAAGAATATAGTTCTGTCAAATTTTGAAAAATGTAAAAATAAAGTCATTAAATGCGCGAATAAAAACGAGCTTGCAGACATTTCAATAGATGGTAAAGGAGATCTTTTGTTAACAATGAATGAAAAAGAAAAGAAAGTCATTAAATTAACAAATGTAATTGTAACAAAGGATGTATCCAAAAATTTATTATCTTTAAGAAAGTTGGCTGATGCGGGGTTCAGTATCTATTTAGACGACAAAATATTAAAAGTTTATAATAAACTGACAAATAAAATAGTTCTTGAGGGAATTTATGAGAAACCAAATCGGATTATACAATTTGAGGTTAAAAATAATGTAGAGGACAATGACAATGTAGAATGTGTTGTGTATAGATGTAGAGCAGATATATTATAGTTTCACATTGTGAGCTTCCTGAACAATCGCAAGCAAACATTCAGGACAATGAATTATCCATTTCGGAGGGAGTATTAGATAAGAAGAATAATGTTGGCTCTGCGATTGGGAGGGAGAATGAAAGAGAGCTCACGAATGTGAACGAAGATACAGAACATAACAATACTGAATTCGAGCAGGTCATCAAGTTAGAGGATATACAGACGATAGAGAACATAGAAGAAATGTTTGAAAGCTCAGTAACGGAAAAAGCAAAGAAATTATAGACAATAAATGAGGCAATGTTATGGCATGTTAGATTAGGTCATGCGTCGTTAAACTATTTAAGGCAAATACAAAAAGTAGAAAAGAGATTAGAGAAAGTTAAATTTGATAACTCCATATTAGAGTGTGAAGTCTGTATAATGGCAAAGATGGCAAAACTGCCATTTAAAGAAAATAGAATTAGAGCACAAAGACCACTACAGACAATACACACGGACATTATGGGTCCAATAAAACCTGTATCCTATCCAGGAAGAAAGAGGTTTATAATCACCTTTATAGATGACTATTCTAGATTAGCAGAAGCCTACTCTCTGAAGACAAAAGATGAATCAGGAGAGGCTCTAGAGAAATATTTAATATCTGCTAGAAATTTATTAGGAAAAGAAGAAAAGTTGTGCTACGTGAAGTCAGATCAAGGCAAGGAATTTACGGGAGGCGCATTTAGAGAGGTGCTAAAGAGAGAAAAGATAGAAGCCATCTATGCACCACCTTACACTCCGGAACACAATGGAGTTGCAGAAAGGTTCAACAGAACGTTGCAAAAAAAAGTCAGAACATATATGTTCGACTCGGGATTACCAAAGAGTATGTGGGAGCTGGCAGTTGACGCTGCTGTGCATGCGTACAACAGATCTCCACACAAAACTATAGAGTATGAGATCCCGTTGAAGAAGTTCTCATCAGAGACGAATTGTCATTTTGAGCAAATAAAGAGATTCGGATGCATTGGGTATGCAAGAGTACCGAAGCCTACGTCAAAATTTGATAAGAGAGCTATTAGAGGTGTGTTGGTGGGATATACTAACACTGGCTA
>NW_011965329.1:0-6293 GCF_000949405.1 Vollenhovia emeryi
CCTTTTCCGGATTTGTAGGTTATATCGATACGTTTTACGCAATATTCTGGCGATTAGTCGTCCGTCTGCGGTCAATTATCGCCCCCAAACATCTCTCTCGATTGGAACGGATGAGAGTTATTAGTGTCAGGCATACGAGATTTATGAGTAACAGTATTAATCGCCGGAAATTTTTTTCTGTCGATTTGCATATCGGTACGTCTCCGCTCTGTCTACGACGCACAAGTCGCCCGTCGCAGCCATTGTCCCGATTCGATACGTTTACGCAATATCCGTGCGATGAGTCGTCCGTCGCACATCTTGAGTCGAACGGTATAAATTCATTGTTAGGTGCGCGAGATTTCGTGTAAGACTTTTCTCGCTCGCGACGTTGCACGCATGTGCGAAGTGTTTGTAAAAAAATACGTGCTAGTCATGGAGCAACTGTATGGTTGATGGTGATAACTGACACCGTTCGCCGTGAAATGAATGAATTCGCGAAAACATTGGAGACTCTAGCGACGATCGTGCGAAATATGTATATGGATCTGGACAACCTGAAGAAGACTCTTCCATCGTTTGTAACGATGAACGTTCATTTACACGTGCACGAGAAATCGATAGGTACATTGTAAGTATATAGGATTGTAAGGTACATGCATGGTACATGTCACATACATACTACACACTGTGTGTTGGTTACAGAAGAGACATTCGGAGCTTCATACAGGATATGTCCACTCCCGTGGACGAGTACGCAAACAAATTGAAGGAGATATACGAGGAGCTGAAACAAAAAGAAAATAGGACGTCTACCGAAATGAACGCACAGACGCAGAGTGTGGGGATGCAAAATAGGGACCAAGCACGAGATAGAGAGATAGAGAGACAGGAGACGGATTGTGCGAGTAAACATTAATACGATTAATATGCCTTTTCACGTGTAACATATATTTGTAAACTGATAAAGTACAATAGTTGAATAAACGCTGGTGTAAGAATATAGCGAGACAGTATGTATGGAGGAGTAATTAGAGAGTTTAATACCGTTTTATCGTATCCGTTTCATAGTTCATATTGACGTTGTCTCTTATTACCACGTTGTCCTCGCTCTCTAAAAACTCCTCTATACACTGTCTACAGTGTATCGCCCTTTGCACGTGAACCACTTCCCGTTTGCAGCGTACACAACACATTTTATTATTATTTATTATTATTATTATTTTGGTATCCCACTGTAGTCTGTAAAGTCGCGAGGTAATTGAGTGGTATTCAGTTTTTCTGACGTAAGGAGTTACCCCTACAAATGATCGTGCAAGGTAACATTTCTCGCACATTTTCTGCCACGGGTATACCCGTAATACGTAGATCGCTCCGCCGACCGATTGCTTGAAACAGCTGCACCGCAGGAGTAAGTGATAACGATTCTCATGATCCTGCGGGCGCGCTCCGTCCATCGGTCCGTCGCTCTCCGTCGAAGGTTTCATCGCTGTATGTGTGTACGGTAGGGCTGGGAGAAAAGGGAGGTTGCTTAGTCTACGTTAAGCAGATCGACGTGAAAGTATCGCAGTGGAGAAAACAACACCTGTTTACCTAAAAACGTGTAATCCAGTGAACGTCACGTTTGTTTATGTTTTCGCAGTTACAGCACGACGATTACATTCGTACTGACTATGGTGATGACGTTGATGATGATGATGATGATGATGATGATGCGCACGCGGAAGCTAAGCGACAGACGCAACCGCAAAGATAATCCGAGGGAGGATGAGGAAAGGCGATAAGGAAAAGATGACACGCTTATTTACTTTATACTAAAGTGCTATATTTGCAAGTATAATATGGTTCACAGGTACTACGACATATGTGTTACGTAATGTATACTACACATGTACCAGTGTATAGGGTGTAGTCGTGCAAGTAGACATGTAACAGTATAGAGATATAGTGCAATGAAACAAATATGAATAATATGTTTTACAAACATGTGTCGAGAGCCATTTCCCGTTCAATCAACCAATTGCGCAATTTGGTAACGTTCGTTATTGCGCAGTGCGCGGTGTGGCGTCTGCATCGAAACGCATTGTCCGTGCTCAGATACATCAGCCCCTCGATGTCCTCGTAATCCGCGTCGATGGACCTGACATAGCGGGCGCTTTCGTCGAGAATCTGCTCCAGCCACTTCTTCTTCTCGTGCCCTTTGACGTAGATCTTCACGTCGTCCGCCAATCCGTCACACGTGGCGCGTCGTCTCAGATGTTTGGAGCGCGGGTATGGGACGTCTCCATCGTTCCACTGCAGTCCGTGATGATTAGCCGTTATCCAGCAAGCTTGCGATTTTTCGTCTGTCGTTAGTAGATCCCAGGCCATCGGTGCTTTGAAAACATGATGCGTTAACACATTTTTGTCTCGCAGCACGGCCACTTCCTTTACGATGAATTTTTCATCGACGATGAAGCCCTGCAGGTCGACGAAGACAGGCACGGTTGACATCGTGCGTGAACGCAGTTTCTTTAGGTGTACGGTCAAGCAGCACGGCTATCTCTCTCTCGTGTACGATGAAGTGTTTGTTGTATTCATCGACTACGAAGCCTCGGAGGTCGACGAAGACTGGCACGTTTGACAGTGCGTGTTCGGGTGGGATCTGAACGACGTGTGAGACGGCGTCGTTTTATACCGTATGTGTGTGGTTGTCGAAGGACTGTACTAGATGACTCGGCTATGAAAAAAACTAGTTATACAAGTTTTCGCACCACATTCGTCAGGGGACTGTACTCGATGATTCGATCATGAATAATGAGGCAATACGCTGTGGTGTCGGCCGGAAAGTTTTCCTTACACTCGAACTCTACGCGAACGTCTACGGTGGCGCTTTTCACCGCCTCGTTCTGACGAGAGCAATCGATCACCACAAATGGGCCGGATGTTAGAAATGATTTTACGTTTAGATACGCATCGTCGAGTTTTCGACCATAGTACGATTTTTGAAATTTTGCATACATGTCGTATAGTATAGCAAATTTATTGTTCTCGATATCAAGATTCATGTCGTCATAAGGATAAAAGTCCGAATTCAAATACAGTTTGGTGAGCTTGCAATGATCGAAGGTCGAGGAATCGCGTGTCAACACGTTTCGTCGTCCTGTCTGTAGAGCAAAGATAACGTATCGCGGTTTCTCTAGTTGCGCCGCAGTTTTTACGGCCCACGAGTGCTTGGTCGTGCTCTGCAGCAATGGAAATTTGTACAGATCCCACGAGCGAAATCCGACGCTTAAAAACCGTCCGCTCTCAAGCGTTCGCAGAAGCGACAATTTGTTCACGTCGTTCAAAACAATGTGCGGCATTCGCCATTGCACCCTCGAAAGAACGATTTTCGGACTTTTAGCACTCTCTTGCGCCACGATGCAATTGGTATCGGTGCGCGCGCGTATCAAGATAAGTTCGTGTCGCGCGTTCACCACTACGCGTTTGTAGTCCTCGCAAAAGCCCAATAATATTTTCAAGGGGACGCACAGGCTGAAGGAACCGCTGTCGGAAACGTTTGGCTCACCCCACCCGGCGTTCTGCAATATATCGAGCTCGCGCGACGTCAACGAAACGTAATTCTTAATCGTACTGGTTATTCTAACGTTGCGATTTCGATCGATCTCTACGCCATTGAGTTCGTAACGTATCTTCTCGAACATGAAGGCCACGCAGTTGCTCGCACGTTTTGAAGTCTGATTCGTCGCGATCGCAGGAACGCGACGTTCGCGGCGCTCAATTGATTTTTGTTCTCTCCACCTCTTCCTCCTCCTCCTCCTCCTCCTCTCTTGTCAACGTACGGAACAGACTCGTTTTTCACGCGCGAATCACCAACAACGAGCATATCTCACGCTATGCGTTTTCTCACGTGCAATCGTATCGTTATCTCCTCCCCGCGAAAATCAATCGGATGTCCGTTTTGATCCACCACTCGCAATGTTATATCGGTCACGCTCCTCACGATGACCGGTAGATAAATGATCTGCGTTGGCGTTTCCGACAGTTTATATCCCGGCGGAACATTCGGCACGAATTCGTGTATCGCGTGTACCGGTTTGTCGTTGCTGTAAGCCCCCGCGGTAATGTTGCATTCCACGCGTACGACGTTGACGCTCATGATATTTATCGGTTGGTCCGACACGTACCATCTGTTCGGTTCCAATACGCGCGTTGTCGAGAAACCCAATAAGGAGCCAATATTGTTCGGTTTTGTAAAATTTACTCGATACGCGCATTTTATCTCAGTACTCATGGTATTTTCATTGGCGCGAAGAACGATAGTATATTGGTTATCCTTCCCCTCGTCGTCGTCGACGTCGTAATCGTTGTTGTCGTACACGCGATACTCGTTGAGATCTTCATCGTCATCTGTGGACTTGTCCCGCCGTTGTCGTCTGTCGATAATCGCGGCCTTGAGATACCGTTCGATTGCGCGCAATTCGTACGATCCTTCGGGAATGACGATCGGTTCGTTGTTCTCACCAAAATAGAATGTATCGTTCGTCGAATTGACGTTCGGTATCGTGTTGTAGGTCTCGAAATTGGCAAGGCCCAACTCGTATTCACCGTCACTGAGATCGAGAGCGGGAAAATAGCTCGCGACGAGAACGCCGCTCGTTCCCGTCAGCGACATGACGATCGAGAGTCGACTGAGGTTTATCTTGATTGGAGTTACGGTTTTGTTGTTTTTTTGTTGTCCAATCGAATTCGTACAGAAACCGCAGGCACAACTGACCGCAGAAAGTTTGACTGAACGTTTGATACGCCCGATGATTGTACGATATGTTTACGTCCTCTAGATAGCGCGCTAGTTCTCGCGGAGGTCGAAGATTTCCAAAACTGTCAAAGTACACAGCATCGTTCGCCTGTTTTGCATATGCAACCCAATGCGTACCCGGACCCACCGTGTTATCGAGATTCACGATGCCGCACTCTTCACGTCGCGCTTTCACGGGTAAATCGTCGCGCATAAACACCCCTCGAAAGTGAGGTATGCGTAGTTTACGCGCCGCTCGACTCAATTGTCCGCTCGTCGTGACGTCATACATCGGTAAATCGAGCGCCTCTAGCGTCTCCGTTCACGTTTTTTTTGTTTCGTTTTACGTTTCCCACCACTACCACCTCCGTATTTTTTGTACGGTGCTAGGTACAGTCCGCGACCCTCCATCGTTCGATTGTGACGTTGCAGCTCCTCTAACTGGCGTCGCGCGGCTTTGTTGTCGTTTACGACCTTCGCTACACCGGCGGCTCCACCAATCAAGGACCCGAGGACCCCTAGTATCGGCAGAATGGGCAACAAGCCTCCGCGTTTCGCCGCTGGCAATACTCTCTTTCCCCTCTTCCTTCCTCTCTTCTTCATACCCATTCCCAATTTCGTTTTTACCTTCATAGCACCCCATACAGCGGTCGCCGCGGCTCTCTCGCCAAGGGTCGCGTTTCTCGCTGTGATACGACCGCGCGCTTTCTCAGCGATGACTCGATCGGCGGCGTGACGATCGACAAGGTTGCTGCTTCGCGACTACGCAATGTCGTGCTCGCGGCACGCCGCGTCCAACGGATTCACCCCTCGCTCACCGCGCTGCAATCGTTCGTCGAGACGAGTTCCAGGCCCACAAAATTGATAACCGGGCACATGCAGTTCGAACGGAAGCGCATTTATCGCTCTGTTCAATAGACCGGCGCCTATTCGTTTCGCACGTTCTGACATCGAGCACAATCCTTAACGAGCGGTGGTGGACCGTCGACGTGCGTGTCCTGCCAGGATTGGTTGTAATGCTCGCGACACGTGCGATACCCTTGCACCTCGGGATCGGTTTTCAACGTAACGTCCAGTTTATTCAACAACCGGTCCACGTAGTCGCCGAAGTAGACCAACAGAACGTGTTTCGACACGAAACGTAACTGTTCGGGAGACCATTCGAGAATATCGCGCCTGTCCAGCATTGCCAGCAACATATTGACGACTGTGCGCGAACCGTCGAATCGTCCGTGTATAAATAGAACGACTAACTGACGAACCGATCGTGTATAAACGAGAGAGAATCGATGCGCAGGCGCGCAGTACGCGTGAAAGACACAATGCGATTCGTGTCGCGATCACCAACGATTGGGGTGCACAATCTTGACCGTAGACCGCGATCGATGTCGGAGGTAGCAGGTGAAATGAGCAGACACGGATCCTTGTTACCTAACACAATACACTGGATTATCTGCGGACCATCCAATTGCGGTAAAACTAACGTGTTGATAAGCCTATTGGAGAGTCCACACGGTATACGTTTCTCAAACGT
>NW_011965330.1:0-6295 GCF_000949405.1 Vollenhovia emeryi
GGCATGCGACTCATTGTCAGTTCGTGTGGATATCAAAGTGACGATTTGATCGAGCTTTATAAACGGGAGTGTAAAATCGCGCGAAAAAACGTACTTTTCTTACACATTCGCGAGTGTTAATGGTGTCTCATGGGAGGAGAGGACAACCTGAGTGAAGGAGGAACCCCAGGAAGGCATCAGGTGCCGGCGGTGTAACAGAATCAACGTAGTTTTCGCTGCTGCGCATCATCGGTGAGTAAGAAGTTTTATTATTTCGAGGTAACGAATCTACATTTCGTAGATCGTAGATCGTAGAATGTAGATTGATATATTATGTAGATCCGTTACCTAAAAAAATGGATAGATTACAATATAATTTTATATTTTATTGATATATTTCGGATCCCCGAAAGCCAAGGGGGTAACCACTAGCTAAAATGATGTCCCACCGATTACAAGATTTCATTTGATTTCATACGATTTTATCTGATAACAAATAATTTCATCTAATCACAAATAATTTTCTTATATATTTAAAAATATATGACGTTGCTAAATCTCAAAGAGCTGTTAGATTTCCTCAAAACTTTCTCAAGTTGAGAAAATATTTATGTCAAATTTAATGTTTATTGTCTAACAAGTGAAGAAACTTAAAAATAAAGACAACAGGATTACGTGGGGATTTCGTAAAGATTTCATGATTTCGGAGACACTGTCCCATGATTACATTAAGTGCCCCCTTGCCGGAAGCAGTGATTTCGGCACGAGTACACGACATCGATTCGCGAAAATAATTAGAATAAGAAATTTAAAAAAGAAAAGGAAAAAAGAAAATCATTATCTACGTGTAAAGAACACTGCAATAGTAGGAATATTCGATTCAATTATTGAAAAAAAAAACCGTCGTTAACTCTTTGCCGAAATGACCGCTATCGGAAGCAATCCGAAAGATCTGGGATTTATTCCTTCCTACAACGGGGCCTTTGACTTCCAACGGGTTCTTAAAGTTTCTTTCACATTCGTTTAATTTTATGGAGCTCTACAAATCAGAGTATATTGAGTTCATCTTCCATGTTGACAATCGTTGAATCACATCGCAAAAATTACGCGAATAGGGCGAACGATTTATTCCATGTATTTGTCGAGCTAATTGTAACCTATCCATTTTTTATCAACATATTGACATGTGAAGTAAAATAATATGACATGAGATTCTAAATGTTTTGTCGAGAACGCTATAACATATCAAATTATTATTATACATTATTGGCATTTATTGATTTCTTATAATATCCAATTACAATATCACTCTCTATCATGCGAGAACGTTCTTTAATTCTGGATCTCACGTCATTTATTCGGTATATTTCGCGACACTTTCAAGATGCGTGTCGCATGAACAACATGCATAATCGTACGCATCTTCATACATCCGCGCTCGGTTTTCGCGTTTGAGTTTCGCGATCGGTTTTTAAAAACATTTCCGTAATATTAGTACTTGTTTAATTTCATCCATATTAGAAATGTCAATTTATCGCTGAATATAATTAAAATTAATATTACGCGAAGTAAAATGTTCTCTGTATATAATATAGATTTAAATTTTAAATTCCAAGATTGAATCACGAAGAGACGGTCAATACTCTCGAGTAAATAACGCAAGCAGAAATATATTTAATTAGTTTTCTGCAGTAAATTTTTGTGACTTAAAATTCTTTCCCAATTAACTTCTTGTAGTCGTGCATTTTTCTATACGATCGACACTCGCATATAATTCAACTCGTACGTAACGTCTGTCGGTGACGATAACAAACCGACTGTGGAAGGAGTTTTCTTCCTTTCTGATCTCTGGTCAAAATGACCAGACTGTATGGCCAGGAGCAACGAAAGGTAAGTCCAATCTGGCCCAACGAAAGAAGACTGAATACGTGGTCAATATTGGCTATTCTGATTGAGTATATAAGGTGCAGATGTACGAAATAATTTGATTTCTTTTTATTCGTAAAAATTCGGGTGGGTTATTCTTCTGAATATATTCTTGCATATATGCGAGATTGATAAGATATAAGGTGCAGATGTACGAAATAATTTGATTTCTTTTTATTCGTAAAAATTCGGGTGGGTTATTCTTCTGAATATATTCTTGCATATGTGCGAGATTGATAAGATCCCAATTCAATCTCAATCGCAAGCGTCCCAATCGGACCTCTTAAATATCACGTTTATCACACACACGTTACTTTTAATAAAATACTTTTAATAAAATATACTTTTGATGAAAAACTCTATAAAACACTATAACAAATTGTTGTTATACATATAAACGCATTGTGATGCTGCATTTATCAAGTTTGATAAGCGTGCTATACATGTCGAATCAAAACAACATTTTTATTCATCTAGTAATTTAGTTATGTGCATATTTAAGTCACGCAGTGTGCATATCTAAAATTGTTTTTCTAGCATATACTATTAATAATTTCTAATATAATATGACTCTGGAAAAAAGCGAAGTGTCTTTTAGTATAATGTAATATAACAATATGAAAATTTCTTAAAGCGTTTTTCACTATCAATCTGCGAAAAACTCTATGAAAACTGATACCATGTTTTACATGAAGAATTTACAGGAAAATTATTTAGTATTTGACGATTTAGTACTCTACCGTGTCTCTTTGAACTTTGTGATCTTATTATCTTTAATCAAATAAACAATTTGCTTAGGTATATGTAAAGTGATATAAATACGATATGATAAATTGACTACGATAAACAATAAAATCTGAGAATTGCGATTTTTGAACGCTGTGTCCGATTTGATTGCATATCTTTGACCTATGCACTTTATATTTGGAATTAGTATAAATACGACATCTTCCGATAGCCGACTACAGATTCCACAAAATAACATTTACTCGCAAAGAACATTACGCAGAATGAAAGTCTTCGAGTTTTGCATCTGCGCTTTAGCGTGTATTGTAAGTCATTTTCTCTATTAAAAATTAATCAAAATATAATTAACAAATACAAAATTCTATTTATAATTTATAGATCAGTTTTTATTTCAGTAATGAACAATAAATACATTATATGACCATACCATGAGTTTTCTAATAATATTGTATTGTATAATAACTGAAAATAAATTTAATTAAATATAATATATGGTAAATAAAATTATAAAATATATGCTTTTTATAGTCTCTTACTTCCTCTATGACTCTAATGCATAGTCTAGGAGAACAGCCTAATAGTGGAATGCAATTTGTAAATTCCTGTGCTATTGAAGCTGGTTTGAACTATGGTAAACAATAAGTATTCAAAATATATTTTATTCATTTGTTTTACATAAATTCTAGATCAATATTTATTAGAATATTTAAATAAATGTTATACTTTTATGCTAGAACTTTGACATTTTCTAAATGGATATTATATAAAAATTAAGTTTACAGAAGAGAAATTTACAGATAATATAAAAAATAAAATGTGATTTTATTTTATTTGTTAGTAAATTTGTTAGAAAAGCAATTAATTTTGTAAACGCTTCCTTTTAAATAACTAAAATATGTGTCATAAGAAAATAAATATTCATTTTTAATATTGCGATTTACTTTCTAGAGGATGGTTATGACATAAGAGATATAATAGATGATGATATCGAAAAATCTGAATTGCAAGAAAAAACACAAAAGCATGGTTGTGTCATGGAGTGCCTTCTAAGAAAATTGAATTGGGTAAGATTTTAAAAGATAATTCTAAAGTAATATGTTAGTGTGTTTACAATATCTGATGTAGAATGCGGGAATAGTAAAACATTGCAAATTATATAATAGATTACAAAATTGAAACAGATTTTTTTATTGTAAACACTTATTAATAAATGTGATAATTTAACTTCAATGAGATATATTTCAAATTAATATCTTCAAGTAGAATAATATGTCTTTTAGATAAGTGAGAAATCTATTTATATGTATACATATAATCTAGTATGTAAATTTTATGAAAGATAGATAACGTTCATTATTTGTTTTATCAATATCAGATGGAAGGATCAGAACTTAAGGAAGAGAAATTTTACGCAGATATGGACAAAATATTTGCTAATCATCCCTTAAAAATCCAAATCGATGAATTTATACGTGATTGTGCTACAAAGGGTAAACTACTATTATTATTATAAATATAAAAATATAAAAATTAATTTAAAGTTAATAAGCATGTTTATATGCGATAAATAATTTTATATCTCTATAGCTGAAGAAATCCTACTTATTATTTTTTTAATTCAAATAATTGTGAGAGAGAGATATGTATATGTATATAAAATCGTATATTTTGTTTTATAATAATTATATAAATTAATATATATTTATATTATTTATTAATATAAAATTATATTGCAAATAATATATGCATAAGATATTGTTTGTATACAAGTAAAAATAATGAATTTATACATATAATTTTATATGTATAGATGAATGTATCTATACATATATAGAGAAAAAGTATCAGATAAATATTATATATAAAATTATTATGCATATATGTATACATGTAATGCATATACATATACTTATATGACCTATTGCATATTTTTAAATATTTTTTTTATTTTAATGTAAGACTTAACATAATGCATTTGCATCACAAATTTTAGTGAAAAACACTCCGCAAGAAGAATGTAAGAGAGGTGTTGTAGCAATGAAGTGTGGGGTAAAAGGTGCGCACAGATTATTTCCTATTGCAGGGCTAAATGAAGATGGAGAGAGTGAAGAAGATGGAAATAATTAAGTATCTAAAAAGAGGGAAATAATTAAACATCTATACATTATATAAACAATAATTAATAATTATTTTGTATGAACTAATACAATTGAAATAAGAAAATAAATAGTCTTTTATCTCAATGTATCGGCAATTTAATAAATTAAGTACACTGTAAATAGAAATTAAAAAATCTAAAAAATAATTTTATACTCTTGCTTACTTTTAGACATCAATGTCGAATATAATAAAAGGACAGTGTATAATTTATACATTTGTATTCTCGTAATAATCTTAATAAAACAAATTATTGCACTTAATTGTACATATCATTGTTAATAGTGTATGAACTACTTCGTAAAAAGAAGTGTTTTCGCTTACAAAACATTATAACATTTCTCAATTTTATAATGCAACGCATTACATAATTAAGCTTCTATGTATATAAATCACGATGCAGTTTTCAGAATAGCAAATAAGTTTTTCGTTAACTGTATAAATATTTAAAATTTAATATTATTATTTTATTATCATTTATATTATTATATTATTAATACGTTACCATTACTTTAACAATTATACAATTAAGTTTATAATTAAGTATCAAATACAAAATCAAATGTTAAAATTAAATAATTTTAACATTAATTTCATTGTTATATCTTTACTAATGCACATTGGAAAATTACATTTGAGTAGATATTATTATGGCAAGTTATCTCTATTCATTAATGTTACGTAATTAATATTTATTACGAGCTATGATCTTGTTTCTTTAACCTATGCTTTTTATATTTTGGAATGAGAGTATATATACGCAGTTGTAGTTATCTTGAATATAATTGCACTCATAGCAGTAAAGATATAAACTACACAAAATGAAAGGTCTCGTGCTGTGCGCTTGTGTTTTAATATTTGCTGTAAGTACTCTTTTAATAAACTACTTAAATGATTTTAATAAACTACAACAATTATTTAAAATAATACACATTAAAGAATAGAAATAAAAAATACACATTGCATACAATTAATAAATAAAATAAAAAGATGAAAATATTTTATAAGTTTCAGTTGTCTAGTTCAAATGAACTAAAACAAGAAATCAAAACTGCAGCAGAAACCCTTTCAAATGATGTTGATACTTGCCTAACTGAAAATAATTTACTTATGAGTAAGTTGTAATTATACATATCGTTGCTGTTTTATTGTACTGTTACTCGTTGTTTCCTTAATTAATTTCAAATTTTGTTTTGCTTGACTTTACTGAGTGTTTTTCCTTGGAATTTTTTAATACTTAATTTAAAGAGACATCTTTGCAAATGCACATATCTACTTGCATTTATTGATTTTATTTCTTAGATGAGTTCTACGAAGAGGAAGAGATAATGACTAATTTACATACAGAACCTGAAAATCAGGAAAGAACAAGAAAACATGGATGCGTGATAGCGTGTATCTTGAAAAGACAGAATTTAGTAAGTGTGCACATACTCGTATATATTTTATATACATATATATACATGTACAATACTATACACCAGGG
>NW_011965331.1:0-6296 GCF_000949405.1 Vollenhovia emeryi
GTATATAACATTTTTTTCAAAAATGCTTTGTTTTCGAAAAATTTGACTGGTCCGGGACTTTTTCCCCACCGTGTGTAATTGTTCACGTGTAACATAATGTGGGATACAACCAATTTTCGAGCAATATTAAAGTAATAAAAAGAATATCCGATTAATTAATTGTGACAAATTTCGTTTCTTTAAATAACTATAAACGTTTAGACTAAATTTGGTCTTCGTCGGAGCAAAATATAAATTTATATTCAGAAAGATAATAATAAAATAAAATAATTTTTTATTTTCTACATATTATATTGTGATCAGTAACCATGTGCCTTGCCACAAGTATTATATTATTCCAGCGTTAAATTGACTTTGACTATAAGTGTATATCCTTGCGTTTATAATGTGAGCTCCAGTACTTTATTTTAATTTTATTATCATCTTTCTAAATGTAAATTAATATTTTGGTCTGAGAAAGTCAAAGTTAGGTCGAAATGTAAGCTTATTTTAAAAAAACAAAATTTGTTGAAAATTAATCGAATATTCTTTTTTAGAATATTCTTATATTAATCGAAAATTGGCCGTATCCTATTGTGTTAGCTACTGCTTTACACGAGTGAAAATGTATTTATTGTTTACTCGTATATCATATATTAAATCTAATCTAACCTATTTTTACTTGGAGATTCTTATGTTTTAATTAATAGATTTTTGTATATAATTTTGTATATTATTTATTATATTATATATTGCTGTGTTATACTATACTATATATGTATATGTACTCACCTGGTATTTGTAATTCTTTGCTTATAAATGACCACGAATTTTCCGCAACCGTTCGATCTTTGTATTTTACATCTTTTTTTGTCATATAAATGTGGAAATTTTTCCACCAAACTTATTAATTTTGTATCGTTAGTCATTATTTGTTTCTCGTACCCACGGTCTTGTACAGGTTTCTCGACTGCCTCTAATTTTCGATGGTGGAGGTAGTATAGGTGTTCTAGTTATTACACGCTATAAAATGGACGCGGTTACTTCTATATAATAAAGTCTTTATTCTCTGAACTATTACACAGGTACTGACTAGCTCGAGCGGCAGTCAAGAGACAAGTGAAGTAGTAGTCTCTTTTTGGCGGGACGATGATGTTGGAAGCGTTCTGAAACCCATCGGTTCTGGTTGTAGGTGGCGCTGTTGATTCGGTCCAGTTGCTGCCGCCACAATACTCCCCTCCGAGTGACTATGTCACGAATCTGACAACTTTGGTTTTCTTTGGAGCGTAGGATGCCTCTATACCTGCGCTGGATTGTCCGGGTTCCGGTTGGTCTTCCTGCGGGTCTGTAGCCTCGATAAATGCCGGCTTCAA
This sequence comes from Vollenhovia emeryi, assembly GCF_000949405.1. NCBI lineage: Eukaryota > Metazoa > Arthropoda > Insecta > Hymenoptera > Formicidae > Vollenhovia > Vollenhovia emeryi. The sequence goes on from NW_011965331.1 coordinate 1,353, forward strand.
CCTGTCGATGTTGATGGTGGTTGGCTGTCCCTTGTAGTTGATCTTAAAAAGAGAATCGTTAAGTTTTGTTATAACTGGGAATGGTCCTTCGTATGGCTGTTCCAATGGGCCCCTTCGTCTATCCACCCGTACAAATACGTGTGTGCTGGATTCCAGTTCTTTGTGGATAAATGGCTTCTTCTTGATGTGATGTGCTGTGGGTACTGCCCTGGTTGCTCTCATGTATTCCCGAAATTTTTCGGTAAACATTTGTGGACATCCCGTTGGTTCCTCTGCAGCGAAGTATTCACCGGGCAACTTCAACGTGGTACCGTACACCAACTCTGCTGCGGATGCTTTAATATCTTCTTTGTAGCTGGATCTCAGGCCAAGTAAAACGACTGGAAGTGCTCCCACCCAATTTTGTGTTTCGTGGCACTTTATGGCTGTTTTAAGCGACCGATGCCATCTTTCGATCATGCCATTAGCTTGCGGGTGGTAAGTTGTCGTGCGGATTCGTCTGCTTCCGATGAGTTTGGTCAGCGCTTCGAATATTGAGTGATTCAAACTGGCTTCCTCTGTCCGTTGTAATTATGGCTGGCACTCCAAATCGGGCGACCCAAGTGGTAAAGAAAACTGTCGCTATGGTGTCCGCAGATATATCGGCTATTGGTGTTGCCTCTGGCCATCTTGTGTACCTGTCTATCATTGTTAGGCAGTATTTGTTACCTTCAGCAGTCGGCAGCGGGCCAACGATGTCGAGGTGCACCTGGTGGAAACGTTCATCTGGAATTCCAATGTGTTCTGGTATGCGTTGATTGTGGCGTTGGATTTTTGCGCGTTGACAAGGTAGGCACGTCTTTACCCAGTTTGCCACATCTTTGTTCATGCTAGGCCAAACGAATCGTTGAGCTATGGTTTTGCGCGTTGCCTTGATCCCTGGGTGTGATGTCTTGTGGACTGTATCGACTACCTGTCTGCGTAATGAGGCTGGAATATAAATTCTTATTTGGTTAGTGACATCACAATAAATTGTGGTTTCAGAGTTGTCCAGGCGCAGTTTTCGGAGCGTGAGTGCGGAGTGTCCTTGCAGTAGGTTTTGCAGTTCCGCGTCGTTGCGTTGCTCTCTTGCTATTTCCTGTGTACTGACGATCACCGGCATGTCTATTGCTTCGATCCTGGAGAGGGTGTCGGCTATTATGTTGTTCTTCCCGGCGATATGTTCCATGTGGTTGACGAACTGGCTTATGAAACCAAGCTGTCGTATCTGTCGTGGTGAAGCCTTGTCCGGTTTCTGCGTCAGTGCGTATGTGAGTGGTTTATGATCGGTACGTATTGTTAATTCACGTCCCTCGACCATATATCTAAAAAATTTTATGCCTTCATAGGTTGCGAGTAACTCTCGATCATATGCACTATATTTGGTCTGTGCTTGGGTTAATTTCTTTGAAAAAAACCCAATGGTTGGCGTTGTCCATTGATGCGCTGCTCTAAAACCGCTCCGATTGCGATATCCGATGCGTCCGTACTTAGTATTAATGGAACGTCTTCCGCTGGATGCGCTAATAACGTAGCTTCTGCCAATTGCCTCTTGCAGTCTTCGAAAGCTTGTTCGGTTTCTTGGTTCCAGTTTGGTGAGCGTTTATCCTTTTTTGTTGCTCCGTGTGTGAGGATGTGGAGTGGTGCCTGTGTTTGTGCTGCCGCTGGTATAAATCGTCTGTAAAAGTTTATCATGCCCAGCACTCTTCGTAGTTCTTCGATTGTCTTTGGTTTGTTGATACGTAATATTGCCTCGACTTTGGTTTGTATCGGTTTGGTACCGTCTTTGGTAATTGAACATCCGAGGTACTTGACTTCCTGTTGGCCTAGGTTGCATTTTCCGGCAACTGTTCTAGAAATAAACTGCGGATCATAATGTCGGTGCAGTCTTTACCTGCTAAGTTTCGCAAACGCTGTAGAAGGTGCGAGGGTTTGCTCTCGCCTAATTCCTGGCCGCGTAATAGTTTTCGCAGTTTCGTTTCTTTAGATTCACCGAAGGCGTTAATAATTCTCGTCTTGATCGCGTCGTATTTGTTCTGGCTCGGGGGGTCAGTAATTAAATCAGTGACGAATGGAATGGTGGTCTGATCTAGATTACTTAAGATATGTCGGAACTTAGTCTCGTCGCTTGTGATGCGGTTCAATGCAAAAGTGGCTTCTACTACATTGAACCACTGCGTAGGCATTTCGCGCCAAAATGGTTGCGGTAACCTTACTTTGTGCGTTGCGCTGACCCATGCCCCGTCTATTAACGGATGGGTTACTGCTGCTTGTGTATGCCCTGCGTGCGAACCTCCTAATGCTGCCGTTCCTTGACCGCTTGCCTCGTCTTGCAAATCCTCATCTGTCTCGTCGGGCTTCAAGCCGTCTCGTGGCGGTGAATGTTCGAGCGGCATACTCGAACGGGCCTGTCCGCGCGCTAATCTTGCGATAGAAGGAGAAAAGAACAGCGGAGTCCACTTATTTGTGTTCGGGGTCACCAATTATAGGTGTTCTAGTTATTACACGCTATAAAATGGACGCGGTTACTTCTATATAATAAAGTCTTTATTCTCTGAACTATTACACAGGTACTGACTAGCTCGAGCGGCAGTCAAGAGACAAGTGAAGTAGTAGTCTCTTTTTGGCGGGACGATGATGTTGGAAGCGTTCTGAAACCCATCGGTTCTGGTTGTAGGTGGCGCTGTTGATTCGGTCCAGTTGCTGCCGCCACAGTAGGTCGCTTAAGCTGCCTTTTCACCTTGCGTCTGGAAGCCAGATCCGTTTGGCCGGTTACCCCCACTTCGTTGCATATTTCTTTTTTGTTTGAGGGGAATGGAAGCTGACTTCGAAAAGCCAACGCTAAAACCACTGCTCCCTTTTCACCTTGCGTCTGGAAGCCAGATCCGTTTGGCCGGTTACCCCCACTCCGTGACACGTTTTCGTTTTGATCACAACTGCATATAGTTGTGACTTATTATTAGTGCTTGCATAAATAATAAGGATGCATCGGTTCAACTCTCGATCAAGAAAAAATACTATTGGGGATATACTTCTTTTTTTTCGTACAGCATTGCAATAGGTTATATACGCAAATGTGCCATAGACGCATACCCTTATGAAAAAATACACTCAATCATACGTTGACGGTCCGAAATAACCATCAAATTGAGTGTAAACCTTCATAATTGAGTGTTTCATGAAGGTTTACACTCAATTTGATGGTTATTTCGGACCGTCAACGTATGATTGAGTGTATTTTTTCATAAGGGTACTTTTTCAGCAATTCGGCAATCAGTAAATAATTAATGAATTGATATTAATAATAAAGATATAAACTTTTTCTCGTTTCTGTCCTCATTGCCGTTGCCAAATGAACTCATTTTTATTTTCGTGTTGTCACTTTGTCACGTAGCGAATTTCAGCTAGAGTTCGACCATTCCGAACTTCTGGCGTCTAAACGCCAGGAGGCCAGGAGCAAGCCAGGCGGAGAATCTGCGCTCGGAGTGGGGGTAACCGGCCAAACGGATCTGGCTTCCAGACGCAAGGTGAAAAGGCAGCTTTATTGTAAGCTTACAATAATGGCTCCTGCCCACTGAACGCGGCAACGTTACCGCGTCCAGTGGGCAGGAGCCATAAGCCTTGGTGGAAAAAGCAAGGTGTAGCATTGCGCATAATGGCGGCAGCTTTGGCGGTTAAACCAATCAGAAGGTGACCCATTTTGCATCAAACGCATTGATGGAAGCAGCCATATTACCGTGCTCGTACCAAAATATTTAGCACAAACTGATTGTTGTAGAGATTGATTATGTTTGTAATCAATCTGCATATGTTCTTTCAAGACGGCTTATAAGGCTGTGTTCCAAAATTCACTGCCAGCGCTGAAAATTTATAGTGCACGTAACGCATGCTATAGATATTCGGCGCTGCCACTCTGCCAGTGAATTTTGGAACACAACCTATATCAACGGTTACAGCTACGGACTACGGCCTTCATTATAAACCAAAACGTCAAAATTTACGGCATAAGTTAACGGTTTTAAATTACCAGCATACGGTTACGGCCATCATAAACCAGCCTTAAAGCCTATCACAATGCCTGGCAACAGCCCAGGTAGCAAAATGATATCAAAATGTCAAGAAAAGGACAACTAAAAAAAGATACGGATAACTTTTTAATTGGCAGAAAAGATACCTTTAGGATTGCAAATAGTATCACTAATGTACGCTTGGCGGATGACGTATTTATGTCCGAAATCTAACTATAAGATAACTTGTAGTGGATATCAAATTGCCAGCATATGGTAATCCTTTTTCAGTTGACAATATGTCAACTTAGAGTTATTAAATTGCTAAATAAATATAGTCACCCAGTAGATGTCTTAGAGATATCTAAAAGAGGTTAACAAAATAGAATCTAAACGGCATCAATCAGTAATATCTTAAAGATATTATTTATAGGATATGGATATGGAACAGGTGCAGATAATAAAGCAGATAATAAAAGTTTATTATCTGAAATACGGATGTACATAATATGAAGTTAATTGTTAACTATATACAAATAATTGTAGATAATTATTAACTTCATATTACGTACATCCGTATTTCAGATAACAAACTTTATTACCTGCAGCTCATCTCATATAGATATACACTCTATTTAAAAGAATCAAAATGTTTTTATTATTATTATAAATATACTATTATTATTAATGATATTAAAAATCTAGAAGTAATATTACATTAATATATATAAGTAATGATCACACTTCTGCTACTGTGCTTGAGACCTTGCAGCTTCACCTCGCAGTCGTCTAGTTGTAAACGCGACAGATCGATGTAACACAATGTAAAAGGGTCGTGCACAAGCTGCGAAATTGTCGAAAGCACTGCCGACATTCCTCATCCGCTGCCAGAAGTGTCTCGAAATAACTGAACAGTTTC
>NW_011965332.1:0-6300 GCF_000949405.1 Vollenhovia emeryi
GATTTAGAGTCCATCATTTTTCTCGAAAACTATCACTCGTAGAGTAAACATGAATAGGACATAAAATATATATTTTAAAGAGATCTACAACTTTTGTTTAAAACATTTTTCAAAATTTTTAATATTTGTGTCTGAAAATTACATATAAATGGTCGACATTGTTTTTTTAATAACTTTTTAACAAACAACGAGCGACGGCTAAAACCTTCTGAGCGTTACTCAGGAGGGTAACCTTGACAACATATGTCAAGGTCAAGGTCATTGGAGCTGACTCCCCTATAGTGAACAATTACCAACTTTTCTTCTCAGTTTAACCCAATCTACTATAATCTTTGGGGTCGGCCATATCGAATCTGACACCCTGTATATTTGTAGGAATAACTTTGTACTAGCATCACTCCATTGAAAGGGATTCTCTGCGAGTATCACATTTTCTTCAAGTTTGTTAGAATCATCATTACTGACTATTTCATTGGTATTTTCATTCATTGGCATTGTTTCGTGACATACATTATCACGCAATTCTATAAATACGTTTCGATCATCAATTTTGACACACATATGTTGTCACAATTAAAGTCAATATCTTTGTAAAGCAATTTAAATTTTAATCCTCCTGCAATATGAATCATGTATCTATGTATATATATATATACATATATATATTAATATTGTCTAAAATAGCTCAACAACATTTAATAAATGTAAACTTTGGTACCCAGCAAACACAAGGTAACAGTTACATAACTGTAATGTTAAAATTTCCTACTCAACAATATAACTGTTATATAACACGTGTGTTATGTAACAGTTATATTGTTGAGTAGGAAATTTTAACTTACAGTTATGTAACTGTTACTTTGTGTTTGTTGGGTATGCTCTAAATCAACAATTTTTAACATTATTTTTCACTATTAGCTTTAGGGCCAGTTTCACAAACGTCGTTTAACCGCTAACCCATGGTTAATTGATCCTCTGTCTCTTCTTGGATAACAAGATAGAGGAAGATAGGAAGTCAACTAAACTCTGGTTAACAGTTAACCGACGTTTGTGAAACTGGATCTTAGAGATGCATAACTTTTATACCTTCCGTTCTACATTTGACATGTCCATTTTGGTCGATTATAACCTTTCCTGTAGTATCCTTTCGCATGTATGCTTTTTCCATATTGTTTGTGTCCTCCATTTTTCCCTTTGCTATTAATTCCTATATACACAGAAATCACATGCTATATAGATTTGGAAATAAAGGAAAAGGATATTTTTGTGTATTTTGTAAAACTTACTATTGTGTGTGTCTGGTGTGTGTACGCGTGTACGCGTGTATGTGTGTGCTTGCACCAGCTTACACTGCTTGTACTGACTCGAGACCTAGTGCAGCCAGTTCAGTGAACTCGTGCACTGAGTTCTATTGCACTGGAACAAGAAACAGTATCGATGACGTCATTTCGGGAACAGAAAACGCTTTAGTGTACACTTCTTGAACTAGTGCAACCAGTGCAGGAACAGAAAACAAACCTACAGTGTTACACTGCTCGACACAGTAAAAAGCTAAGTACAAGCGTGTAAAATATCCCAGTGTTACCAACATTTAGAAAATTTTATATTTAAATTGTGGTATTAATGTTTTTGAACATAACCTATAAATAATATAATAGTATACGAATATTCGAAGACGTTAGAGGTAGATCTACCGCACAAGCTTTTCCGCAACGCGTTATGTTAAGTTCTGAATATAAACTTAAATCCGTACGTAAACTTAGTAATTCACGCAAGAAACGCACAAAGAAAATCATAACGTATTATTGCGTCAGGCTGTTGCTACTTTATGATTTTCTTTGTGCATTGATTGAAGTTTAAGGTTACAAACGGTTCTAAGTTTACAATGGTCACGTTCAGTAGAACGTTCATTTTGCAACTGTTGGAAGTTTTCTTAATTCACTCTTCGTCTCTTTCTGTTTCCCTTAAAAAGAGACAAAAAGTGAGTTAAGCTAAGGTTAAAATGAAGCGACATGTACTATTCCATTAACGTAATGCCCTTTAGTACGATTTTTAGAAATTAAACCTATACTTTCACCGTTCCAACAAGAATTTTACACGGTGTAACACAGTGCAATTTTGTGTGTCTTAGCTGGAAAACGCCCTGTAACAGTCATTCCTCTCAGCTTGCACGATCGAGATCGGCCATCTCGACGTGCGGTTGCGATATAATAAAGTATATTCGTATTACACTTAAACGTGAGTTGCATCATTACCGCCTTAGCTAAAATAAAACCAGCTACCGGTACGGGAAGTTCTGTGGCACTTCTGCCGGGCAGAGTGGCCAGAGCGAGGAGTGAGGACGAGAGTCACGCGAGAGTCGCGTGGTAGGGATGACGCACACAATGACAAAGCACGTCTGTGAGCGCTGGGAGCTTCGGGCCGCCTCGGCTAAATAGACGGAGATAGCCACATATGTCTCTTTCTTTCTCTCGCGCTGCGTTCTCGCTCGCTGCTCGCCCGGCTCGCCGAGCTGCTAGCCGCCAGCCGGTAATAAAGAACACTGAACAGGGCCTCTATTCTTGAATTCATTCGTAAAGGTCGGTCTACAATAAGGTTGTAGCGCAGTAGCAGTAGTGAGTAAGTTTTAAGATCGCAAGCCGTAACACGATTCCTACGGCTAGGCTCATCTACAATCAATTGAGAACGGCGCTGTTGTGCTTTCGAGTTTAGGTTAAGAAATGATGGATGTGAGAAAAGCCTGCCTGTGGTCGCTGTATCTTGCAAATTGGAATAATTTGCTACTGCTGGAATATGTCTGGCTGAAAAGGAAGAGAAGGTTGAATCGTCGCCGGTGGTGGGTACGGCCGGTAAATCGTGTGAGAGACGCCCAAGGTTTCTACTCTAACCTCGTCAGGGAACTACTTGAAACTGATCACGAAGAATTTTTTACGTTGTTCCGAATGTCGCCTGAACAGTTTCGTATTTTGGTTGAGCTCCTTCATCCTCGTCTTAAAAAGCGAAGTAAACGCACACCACTACCAACAGACCTTCGTGTTGCCGTCACATTGCTGTGAGTTTTTTTATACAGTTTTCTGCTTGATTCTATTTAAAATATTTTAATGTCATCTGTAATAAACTTTGTAGGTATATAGCTCAAGGAGACACAGCCAAACTGAAACACGTGGAATTTAGAATTGGGACATCCACGGTGTACAAAATAATACACGAAACTTGCAGAGAGATTTGGAACGTACTTCAGCCTCTTGTTTTGAAAAATCCCAGCAAGGAAGACTGGAAGACCATCAGTAATGGCTTCATGATATCCTGGCAGTTTCCCAATTGCTTAGGGGCCATTGATGGCAGACATATGAGGATTCAAGCACCCTCGAATTCGGGCTCGAATTACTTCAATTACAAGCAGTTCTTCAGCATGGTTATGATGGCAGCGTGTGATGCACAGTACAAGTTTACATGGGTGGATGTCGGACAATTTGGTAAGTGTTAATCTTCACTGCATTTTCTGTAGCTATAGAATGATATTGCCAAGTGGAATGTTTTAGTTTTCTTTTTTTTAGGTTCCATAAGTGATGGCGGGGTATGGGCCAACACTGATTTTGTAGAGGATTTATCATCCGGAGATGTGCCCTTGCCTGATCCCAGCCCACTTCCAGGAAGCGAAGTGCCCTTTCCCTATGTGTTTGTGGGAGATGAAGCATTTCCACTCACAACTTACATGATGCGGCCGTATCCAAGGAAAACGTTAACAGATGAAAAAAGAATTTTCAATTACCGTTTGTCCCGAGCACGGCGGGTAATTGAAAACGCTTTCGGAAATTTGACTGCACGATGGAAGATCCTACAAAGACCACTCTGCATGTCACCTACCAACTGCGAAAATATCTTCAGAGCCCTTCCCTGCCTTCATAATTTTATTATGATGGCTGAAGAAGAAAGAAATTGGAATGACAGAGAATACTGCCCCAGAAACATGATTGATGTGGAAACAAAGGATGGGACTATCACAGATGGGGAATGGAGGAATTACTGCATTTCGTACTTCGCTAGGCTTGGCCGAGTCGGGGCTAATCGAGCTGGAGATATTGCCAATGGGATGAGAAATTATTTACGAGATTACTTTGTGTCATCGATTGGAGAGGAACAGGCACCTTGGCAATACATCCATGCCTTCAGGGGAAAAGACATCAACTTTCTGGAATAATCTAAGAATAACAATTTTTTTGTAAATTTGTAAATAAAAATAAAAATATTAAAATATTAAAATCATTTATTTCTCTGCACTCATGTTATTTCATATTTAGTTCAAAACAAAAACCTTTCAATACAGCAATAATTAGAGATAAACACGTTTTCATATTTTTTATAAGAAACACAATATTAAAATAATACAGACATAAGCAACATAACGTAATCAAATATTTCCAATATCATTAAATATAATAATTATGTCAAAAACTTAATTAAAATCATTGTTTGGCATACTTTTCAGTTATAATTTTTAATATTTCCATCATACATTCAAGGTGCCTCTCTCGGGGCACAGATTGTAAAGCAAAGGAAACAGCACTCATAATTGGACTAATATTACTAAGATTAGCAACATTATCTGAGGTAGCTATACTTATATCCTTGTCGAGTTTAGCTGTCATAGAGGACAAAACACTTGTTTGGTTCAGAATTGCCTGAGCCAAAGCATCATCTTCTTTCTTCTTCTTTACATTAAAATTGTCAGGCGGGGGAACAGTGCGTTTTCCTTTCAATTTTGCTGTTTTTATGGCCCGTATAATAGATTCAGACGCCGAGCTCACATCTGAAGAAACTGAAACTCCTTCTTCTGTACTTGCAAGTGACTGCCCAGCTGAGTTCTGACTATTAGAAGCATCAGATTCAACATCTGCAAAAAAAATTACACGTCATGTAATTGATGTTAATTCCATTTCACAGTATTACGAAAACATTGTTTGTACTTTCAAGAAACAAATAATTATTACTGCTCCACATACTAGACGGCGACAGCGACTCTGAAGTTTGAGGTGACAAAATTGACCTAATTGCAGGTGGCGAAGGGGAGGGGGAGGGTCGGGCTGGAGTTAACCTGAATACAGGTGGCGACGGTGAGGGAGAGGGTCGGGCAAACACAGGTGAAGCTCTGTCAGCTTCAAAATTGGGCCTCACAACTGTAGCCGTCTGACTTTTTGGCAAAGCATTCGTACTGTAGCCACTTGACGTTCTGGAAAATAGATCAAAACATAATATGACTCAGTTTGTCCAAATATATCTGTACTATACACATAAAATAAAACACATACTTGCGTGCAACAATATGGTCTGCCAGAAACATACATTCTTCATACAATGGCCATGTGGGTACATATGGTGCCATCGCTCCTTGTCCTGACTTCCCCTTTAGTGACACTAGTACTTTTCGCCTTTCTCTGCCGAAGCGTTGGCGAATATTATAAAACAATTTACAAGCCTCTGGTCCTAAAAATCAAACAAATATGAATCTGCAGGACAACGTAACCTAATCTAATCTAACCTAATCTAACTTCTTATGTCACAAAAATACATTTTGCGATTTTTAGCCTACCTGATTGGGGGTTTTTGAGACTCGATCCTACTGTCTGCCACGCTAAATCCTTATCAAATCCTTTGCCACAATACTCTTTTGTTGTTTTGGAGTACAGAGCCGGATTATTTTTTACTAACAGAATCAGCTCACGCTGATCTAATAGATTTTCGTCGACCTCGTCGTCGACCTCCATATAAAAATTATAACCTTGAACGCCGGCTTCCTCGTTGTTCGACATGTTTCGATCACCATTCGTCGTTTTCGTCTCGCTGTCATCAGTCATAGACGTATTTCAATATGGCTACTGTGCTTGACTGCTCGCTATTCGCTGTAGATCGTAGGTCGTACGCCGTGAGAAATGGATTTGGTTCATTTCGCTTACAACTACTGTTACGACCTACTACACCGGAAGTCGGTCTCTTACGACTCACTGCTACTGCGCTAAAACCTGCTTACAACCTTATTGTAGACCGACCTTAAGAGAAACGTATGCGCAAATTATGTTCTTACAGAAAAGTTGCAAATTGATTAGCTATCGTACAGTTTTTAGCCAATAAACTTGCAGCTCTTCTGTTAGAACAGAATTTGCGCATACGTTTCTCTTTACGAATGAATTCAAGAATAGAGGCCCTGATATAAGAAAAATTTCTATTGCGCGAAACGCGCAAACGAATATTATCCTATTATATGTATATTGTACATATCTGTATATTTATATATATGTATAC
>NW_011965333.1:0-6302 GCF_000949405.1 Vollenhovia emeryi
GGTGGGCGTCTCAATCAATTCGACCACCAAGGCATATGCCGAGGAATTGGTTGAGACGCCCGCCTAGCGCGTAGGGAACTCCAGGTTCAAAACCTGGCTGGGGTAATATTTATCACCTTAAAAAATAATCTTTTACATAAAAAAAGGTAAAAAAGACGCCAAGTATATAAGCGTCATCCAATCAAGAATTATATTATTTAATTATTTAATTATTTGGATATTTTTTATTAGAAAAGAACATTTTTATCTTCTCTATCCCCCCCTCCTCCAAGTATCTTCTCCACAAAAGTAATGATATCATAAAATGGCGCCAACTAAACAGAACATTTATACAAACTAGGTACTTTATGATTTTTTATATTAAAATGTTATATCCAAACAATCGAGCATAAAATTTTATCGGAAGAAATAAAAGAAATATTATAATATTACTGAGACAAATTACACAGCCCCACAAAAAAAAGTTGTCTGGCCCTAAGACCAGACCGGTGTGTTTTTATGTATTTTGATCCGCTGAATCTGAATCCGAGGTCAGAATTGAAGAATTACTAGCTTTAACGTTCCTAACCTCAAAAAATTCATAATTTCACGAAACGGGCAATTTTGCTAGACGTACCCACCCCTCGGTCCACGGAACTAAAATAATGTGAACATGTTTTTTTGAGTATTTTGACCAGCTGAATACGAATCCGTGGTCAGAAATGCTCCATCAGGTCTCAAATTCTCCCTAAACTAAAAAAATGCATTAAAACGCGCCACCTCCCTTGATATCGACGCTCCATTTCTTGAATGTCCTGATGGAATCGTACCTAATACAATAGGCACAGTAGCAAAATATTGAGCTATCACAACTAAAATATTAGCTGTCCCTATTTTGCTAAGTTTTAGCTACAGCAGCTACATTGTTTTTTCCGTGTAGCGTCTCGAAACGTCTACTTCGAACGGCTGTCACTATAGTCAACTAGCACCTTGAGACCCACAACTATAAGTGTGTATATCAATACAACATATACGTATAAAGTTCGAGAAAATCGGTGAGGCCACTACTTGATACTCCCCTTCTAAGTGCCGTACAAAAACCGCGATTCTCCTGCTGGAGCAATATTTCCAAACATTTACTTATGATACTACTTTTATTTAAAATTTTTTTACGCAAGAAAAAGATTCTTTTACTCTATACTGTCACTCTTTGATTATTTTGTTTTGAGAGAAATAAATTGGACTTCTTGTATATAATTTTTTTCACTTATGAAGATTCTCTGTTATTGCAATAACTGTAACTTTGTTTGACATAAATCGATTTTTTTGGTCATTTTCTCTATGAAAAGACTAAAATAATATTAAGATAAAAATATTTTATTACTTATTATGTACCTGAATGTATTAGCTGATCCAATTGGACATTGCGTCAAGTATGGTACGCCATCATAATATTGATATCCATTTTGAAAAATGCCATGCCAATGTATACTCGCTTCAAGACCTTCGGCTTCATTCTTTAAATCAATGATAAGGTAGTCGTTTCTGCAAACCTAAAAAGTAATTAACAATATTAATTACATAACAATTAATTTTTAACTCGGTCCTTTTCAGATATAAATCCAATTGAAACTTAAACGCCATTTAGGACCTGGCATAGGTGGTGGCCATTAAATTACTAACAATTAGATATTAACTTGAGATGTGATAAAAGGCGGACATTTGGATATTCCCGTGATGTCACACTGATGTAATTTGGACATCTCAAGATATCTCTGGGATATGGGATATCCTTAAACAGATATCACACTGATATCACTGTGATGTCGCTGTGCTATGTGGGTTCTTATATTGTACATACACACATTCTGTATTTCAGCTTCTACAATTTAATTCTTTTGTTGATTTTTTGCTGTCACATTTAATGGGTGACACTTGAGAAGGACCAGTATTACTGGTCGAAACGTTGTGTATCATTTGAAATATATTATGCCAATTATTGTCAATATAACCCTTTAATTGTTGTAAAAAAACATGTTTATATTAGTTTAGTTCCGCAGACCTAGGGGTGGGTACGTCTAGTAAAAGTGCCCGTTTCGTGAAATTATGCGGTTTTTTGTAGTTAGGGACGATATATCTAATTGTTCAATTCTGACCTCGGATTCAGATTTAGCAGGTTAAGATACATAAGTATACACTTATGTGGTCTTAGGCCCAGATAACTTTTTGTGGAGCTGTTATTTTTTATTAAACTTCTGAACTGATTGTGAGTGTTTTAAGTTTGGAAATGTTCTGCTATGTGGACCGCAACTTAACCTGGTATTATTTTGTGAATAAAAACTAATAAAAATATTTACAAGCGCAAACCCTATATTGGATTGTGTTAGTAAAAAGATGGCTGAGGAATCCTCTTAATAAAACAATTGTTATATTAATGAAAGATTCTATTGTATTATTACTTGATATATTACTATACCTGAATACTTGGACCTGGAACCATGCGATTGATAGAAAATATTGTTTTCTCAAATCCGTCACTTATGACACATTGACACGATGACGTAATTCTTGAATCATTCACCGGTGTTTCGCAGAAATCGCATGCACTAAACGTAATGAAAAAGTTCAAAAATAAATATTTTTATAAATTCTTTTAAACGCACACGTGCAAATATATGCTTGCGTGTGCGCTTAAAAGAATGTGCCTGTGTATCTGCATGTATTCTATTTTGATCATACTATGATATCTCATAAATTTGAAACTATATAAAAATAATTTTTCATAAAAATTACTTAATTTCGTAAGTAACGGTAACCGACGTAACTTTCACCTTAGCTAGTGCCCGCAAAATTACTTTTATTTTAACTTAAAACGTTTGTATATTTTACATAAATAATGATATCTAATCTTAACGACCAACACGGGCCAGTGTTTTCATTTTAAAAAACAATACATTTTACAATGTTTCGGTCCCGGATTTAGACCCTTCTCAAGTAATCTAAAATTATATATAACTCTGCACGAACATTGCTTAATAAAATAATTACAACGAAAACAAGCCACAAACATTCATACCTGTTACAAAATTATTGAAGATCACATTAATTGTTTGGCCAATACATACACAGTATGTACACAGCTTACTAACATAGTGGTATTGGCAGCATATTCCTGAGACCAAATCAAGTAAAAAAGTCCTGTACTACTTTTCCCTCTGACAAACAGTTATCGAAATATCATAAGCTAAACATTGAAAAAGTTATAAATTTTCTCTTGAACATCTCAAAAAGTATTAGGCAAATAAAAAAATGTTTCAGACAAAACTTACGTACTTTTTAACGTGGAATGCGAATCTGTTATAAAAAGTGGGGGTTCCCATTTTAGATTTTAAAATTGTCCCCCGCCCCACCCACAGGGGTGGGGGTGGGGTGGTCAATTTTGGTATCATTCGATAGCTCTTTCAAAAATAGGAAATACGTATTTTTCCCTTTTCCGATCCACCCACAATTTCTCGGGATATTCAACCGTTCCGGGACTTTTAGACCACCCTGTATGATTTCAGATTACTTGAGAAAGGTCCAAATCTGGGACCGAAACGTTGTAACGTGTTTCGTTTTTAAATAGAAACATTAGCCGGTGTAAGTCGTTAAAATTAAATATCATTGATTTTTAACTACTGACGATATTAAATTTATCTGTGAGTTATTTTACATAAATTAATTGTTTACAATGTACATATTCTGTATATAAATATAATATTCATGACAAACTTAATATTTCATGAAATATTTCCTATTTTATATAAAAATGTAATATTTCCTACTTTATATAAAAATATATCACAATAAAATATGAAATACCTAGTAATATTCGCTATTCGATGGATTTATCAGCATACTTTTATGAACACAATAATAAGATACAATAATAGATATATGTATGTATAAAAAATTAATATTATTAGATGTACAAATGAATAATCCAAATTTTTCAGCAATATTTAAGATTTATTTTAAAAGAAAGTAAAACAAATGTGTCAATCAAAGTATTCGTCGTTGCTTTTTAGAGCTTTAAGCCATCTGTCAGGTAATTGATGAATTCCACCTCGAAAAAATGTTGTGTCTTTGGATACGATAAGGTCGTCGAGCCATTTTCGGATTTCATCTACTAATTTGAAATGCGTATCGGACAAGACATGTTGCATCGACTGGAACAAGTGGTAATCGGTAGGAGCGATGTCTGGTGAATACGCCGGGTGCTGCAAAACATCCCAGCCAAGACTCATTATGATGTCTTTTGTCGTAGAAGCAACGTGTAGCCTAGCGTTATCATGCAACAATTTCACAGGACGTTCTTCTTTGCCAGTATACGGGCGTTTTCGTTGTAATTCTTGACTCAAACGGATTAATTGATCTTGGTGGCGGTCCGCAGTAATTGTTTCATTCGGTTCTAATAGCTCATAATAAATCACGCTCTTGGTATCCCACCAAATGCAGAGCATAACTTTCTTTCCGAAGCGATTCGGCTTCGCACCCGATGTTGAGGGTTCGCCAGAATTTACCCATGATTTTCTGCGTTTTAGATTGTCATAAAGTACCCACTTCTCATCACCCGTAACAATTTTACACAAGAAAGACTTTCTATGCTGCTTATTGAGAAGAGAAAGACATACTGCTACTCTCTGATTTTTGTTGGCTTCACTGAGTTCATGCGGAACCCATTTTCCTTCTTTATGAATCTCCCATCTCGTGTAGGCGTTTGGAAATAGTTTGTTGTTACTCCTAACTGCTCTGCAAGCTCTTTTTGCGTTTGCGCTGAATTCTCAGCGAGAAGTTGCTTCAAATCATCATTGCCGCATTTTCGAGGACCCCCAATGCATTGTTTGTCACTCATTGTCAGACTGAAATCGCCGCTTTTAAAGCGTCTAAAGCAAAATGCGCACACATCGTACGATACAACACCTTCGCCGAGAAAGGAACAAATCGATTCGCATGCTCTTACAGCATTTTTTGCTTCCTCATAGAAGCTTTGTTTTCGTGAAAAAATTTTTTTCAGTTTTCAATGCCATTATGTTTAGAATGTTGTAAAACATTGTAAAAAACAGGTTTTTAAAATCTGTGCAGATTTTTGTCCGTATTTTTGTACGCACTCTCACTTCCGTAATGTTTGAGATATCGCCTTCTACTTTGGCATATTAATAGAATGTCATTAAAAGATGGCTGGTATTGTATTTGACGATAATCGTTACAAGGGTTTAGTTTATACATACATATATAGGGTGATTCAGGAGGAAAGGTCAATATTTTGGGAGGTGATAGTATCGGTCATTTTGAGCAAAAATGTTCATATGAATATATGTCCTATTACCCACTGTTTCCGAGATAGAGCTACTTGAATGCACCATTACAAAATTACTGACAATAAAGAAATACTTATACGTACTATTTCTAATATTACAATTAATATTTTCTCGGTCCTTTTCTGATATAAATCAAATTGAAACTTAAACGCCATATTTTTAGGACCTGGCAAGGTGGTGGCCATTATATTGCTATGTGAATCATATACCGTATTATCCCACCCTGTACTGCGCGCCGTTACTATCGGACATATAATACAGATTTCCCCTAGGCGGGATCATGATCGTCAGTAAATTCACGTGTTCTAAAAATCGCAGAGCGATTTTTTCAAATTATTTTAATTTAATGTTAATGCTATACTTAGCATTATAAATTTAGAGTGGTAATTATATATCGCCAGAAATTATAAACCAAAATTTCATAAGTTTTATCGATCTACACTGGCTATAGCGATTTTTGTTGACCGTATCAGGCTATTAAAATTCTTATAATAGCCTGATACGGTCAACAAAAATCGCTATAGCCAGTGTAGATCGATAAAACTTATGAAATTTTGGATTATAAATTTACCCTTTCCCCTATTGAATTAAAATTCTTATTGCGAAAACTATTACCCCAGCCAGGATTCGAACCTGGGACCTCTCAATCCGTGACGGATAATGCTAAGTATAGCATTAAAATTAAATTAAAATAATTTGAAAAAATCGCTCTGCGATTTTTAGAACACGTGAATTCACTGACGATAATGATCCCACCTAGGGGAAATCTGTGTTATATGTCTGATAGTAACGGCGCGCAGTACAGGTTGGGATAATACGGTATATGATTCACATAGCAATATAATGACCACCACCTTGCCAGGTCCTAAAAATATGGCGTTTAAGTTTCAATTTGATTTCTAATATTCATTGTTCAAGTGATTTTTTACAAATTATAAAAATTTTCAAAAATTCTACCGTTAA
>NW_011965334.1:0-6304 GCF_000949405.1 Vollenhovia emeryi
GAATTGCGTAGCCAATCAACTTACAGCTTTTGTGGGACAGCTACATTGATTGGCTACATATTTCGCGGAATTAGAACTTGGACCAAGTACTAGCGTCATAGACACAGGCCTTAATTCGCCTGAATAGATACAGAGTTTCTAAATTTCTAAACAGTTGCTATTTTTTTCATCGGTGTTTTATTATTAACTCCATTATTTTTTTCAATAAAATCTTTAGTTTGATTTTTTAAGAAATATAACATTTTTTAATCAGACCCTAATGCTAAAGCAACTAGTTTGTATAAATATCCGTTGTTTTATTTGGCGCAATTTGTTGATATCATTACTTTTGTAGAGAAGATAGTTTTGTAGAGAAGATATTTTTGTAGAGACGATATTTTTGTACAGAAGATTTTTGTGGATACACTATTTTTGTAAAGAAGATACTTTTGCAGTAAAGATATTTTTGTAGAGATTATACTTTTGCAAAAAAGATAGAGTAACAAAATATATTCGGTTGAATTGGATTGAAATAACGACAAAATTCATTTCTAATGTCTATGCATTGTCTGGCACTCATATTTGATCCACAGTTTGAGATGTCTCTGAATGCACATCCGTCTTCCATTATGGTTCGCCAAGAACCTGATTGAAAGCCATTTGGACAGTCTGGATTATCCACATCGATCAAACACGGATGCACATATGCGTTCTCATTATTGTCCTGTCGATGAAGCCAATTGTGGAGGCAAACAGTTGCTTGAACGATCAGTTTGGCGTTTTCAGGGCTGGCGATAATAGGTTTTCTGTATATTCTCCATTGACTGGCTAGTATACCAAACACGTTTTCTACTACTCGTCTCGCACGACTAAGACGGTAATTGTACACATTTTGTTGTACTGTAAGTCCACCTCTACCAGGGTACGGACGAAGCAAGTAAGGTTTTAAAGGAAAGGCCTCGTCTCCCACAAGACAGTACGGCAAAGTAGGTCCTCCTTCTCCAATTGTTGCTGGCTGTGGGATATTCATCCGCCCTTCTTCGAACGCTTTCCCTATAGCACTTTCTTTGAAAATGCCACCATCACTTCGTCGTCCATGTGCTCCAATATCCACAAAACGGATCAGGTAATTAGCATCGCAGATAGCCATGAGAACTATGCTGTGACTGTGTTTGTAATTAAAAAACGCTGATCCAGCATTATTGGGACACTAAAAATGAGAATTAGTATTTCAAATTGTACTTCTAGTTAAATTATATATTGAATACCAACAATAAATATAAAAGAAACTTTAATTCTGCAACGTTCTTCCTTCGCGTTTTTCTTGACACTGAAGAGGATTCAATACCGGAACCAAAACGTTTGTCATGTAAATCGTTGTAAAGTACGATAAATATATAAATTATACTCCGCTAAATTACCGGCGTCTGCTCTCAAAATTGTCTTATATATTTGACCAACAATGAATTTACGCACTTGAATAACGACGTGCTTGCCATCAATGGCTCCTATGCAATGAACGAAATTCCATTTTTCATAGTAATCATTGGCGATATCCAGCCAGTCTCTTTCATGGAGTTGGCCTGGAAGAACCAAAGGGCACAAAATATCCCACAATGCTTTGCATGTTTCATGAATAATGGTACTTGCTGTTGTCACTCCCACGAGATAATGATATGACATTGATGTCACAGAGTCCCCGGAAGCAAGAAATCTATATTTTATATGTAACGTTCCGCTTTTCCCGTGCTCGGAATTCGCTCGCCGGGGGTCAGGGTGAGAAAGCGGTGAGACACTGGCGTGTTGTAAGTCGACGTTTATTGTGTTGTAGTGTATGTACAATGTGTATCAGAGGGGTGTAAACGCTCGGGAGCGTGTGTCTGGGGTAATGGCGGTTACCGGTCGTACCTTCACGGTCTTATACCTACGGTCTTATATCTACAGTCTTATATCAACGGTCTTATCTCTACGGCCTTACATCTTCGGTCGTACAGATACGGTCTTACGCCTACGGTCTTACAGCTACGGTCTTACATCTATGGTCTTACGTCTACGGTCTTACGTCTATGGTCTTACGTCTACGGTCTTACATCTACGGTGTCAGGTCAGGCCGATCGGGAGTGCCCGATCGGGGTTAGCTCGCACGCTGGGAGTACCCAGCTGGAGACGGGAGAGCCCGTGCCCAGTGCGACGGGGTGCCGGGAGAGCCCGGCCGGGTTAAAGCCAAAGACCGCCGGGGGTACCCGACGGCGGAGACTCGCACTCCGGGAGTACCCGGATGCGGACGGGAGTACCCGTCCGTTGTGCGAAGGAGGTTGGGAGCGCCCAACTGGTGAATCGGTAGCGGGAGCGGTCGTGTCGGGATCGGAGCCGAGACAGGACTGGATGCCTCGGTTGCTCCGGCCGCTCGCTTTATACCCGCGGGACCGTGGCTGGCGGGGAGGCGCGGTGGAAGGGGCTAGTCCCCTTCCTCGCTCGGTCGGTGCCCTGGGGTGCGCACGGAAGTATGCGTGTGGCGCAAGCGCCACGAGGCGGATGGTGACGAGGATCGGCCCGGACTAGTGACGAGAGGGGGCGGTTCGTCACATTTTATATATGATATAACAATATTTATGTATTAAGCAAAAATATATAACATTCCCAGGCAGAACATCATGTCGATTCGACGTCCAACAGACGTCTGTTAGACATCTATTAGACGTCTCCGACATTAAATCGACATCAATGTTCTGGCTGGGTTGTTACTTATAAAACGCTAAATTCAACAAAATTAAATTTGAATCAAGAAAAACAAACCTCAATGTTAATGCCAACCGTTCAGATGGTGAGATGCATTGTCGAACGACGTCCTGCTTCTGTATTGTTGGTCCAATCATGCCCAACAATTCTTCAAACTGAGTTGCACTCATTCGAAAATAATTATGAAATCGTAAATCCTCCAATCTTAATCTCGGGACCGACGCAAAGAAAAAACTGTGCTCGTTACGATTTTCGAAAATGGGTGCTACCCAATATTTTTTCTTCTCATATATTTTTTTCTTTTTCGATAAATGCATCATAAAAGCTGCAGCAGCTATGCGTCGCCTCTTTATGACCTCTGCTGCAACTGTAGCTGCCACTGTACGTCTATAATACTCCACGTATTCGATGTACTGTCTATAATAATTGTGTTCGCGGCGAATGAACCACGATTTGTAGTAGCCGGGTTACCGGCGGAGCGGCGTTGCCGCGGGCAAGGTGTAGGTGCTCGGCGGCGCCGGCTGCGCGTGCGCGGCGTGCGAGTCGCCGTTTCTGCCTTCCGGTCAGCGACAGTGTAGTGTGCAGTGCGACCGTGAAGAGGACCAGTGAGCAGTAAGGAGCCGATGGGAACCGAGAGGAACGGTGGCAAGGAAGCGGACATTGGACTCTACCCAAGCGAATCTGCCGTTACGAGTCGTGGGCGGTCTGGGAACCGGCGAGAACCCGTCGAGGACCCCACGATCATCGGACTACGGTCACGAAGGACGGTGGAACGGGGACCTGGCCCAGGCGACTTCGCCTGCGCCGGGCGTCGACCCGGGAGGATCGAGCGGATCCTGCCAGCGGGGGAAACTGAGCGCCCTTCGGATCCACTGAGGGTGCGGGCTCGCCCTGCGCGCCGGGAGGCGTAATTGCGAGGCTCTGGATCGGGATCACCGGGGTGACAAGGTAATAGAGGGAAGGCCGTGGTCGTCGGGCCTGGCCGCGAGCCGCGGATCTCGCACGCCGCGGGATTGCAGCGGGTTGCGCGCCTCGTCTGGTCGCGAGCTGCGGGTCTCGTAGGCCGCGGGACTGCAGCGGGTTGCGGGCCCCGGCTGGCCGCGAGCTGCGGGTCTCGTAGGCCGCGGGACTGCAGCGGGTTGCGGGCCCCGGCTGGCCGCGAGCTGCGGGTCTCGTAGGCCGCGGGACTGCAGCGGGTTGCGGGCGTCATCTCGGGCCATCGCGGCCATCGCGGCCATTGCGGTCGCGCGTGGCGGCGGTGGCCCGCGTGGCAACAGTTCGCGCGATGCGTTGCGTGTTCGTACCTGTACGGGAGGGGAGGTGTTAGCCAGCAACGGCGCACCGCCATTTCGGGCTTCTGTAGCCATTTCCGTTGCGTCGAGAGACAACTAACGTGCGTTGAGCTGGTACTTAATGTAACGACGACAGTGAATAGGATGTGAATGGACATGTACGTGATGGGTGTTTGCCTGCGCCGCTGATATTGCGGTCAGGCGTCAAGTTAATAAACGGTACGCTTGCTCGGGCTTTTCCCTTAACTCGAAGGGTTTTTATGCCTCAGCAAGTGGGTGTATATCGCGGGAATATTGTGTCATGATTATGTGATCCTTTCTCAGACTGCGTCCTACTTCCTTATCTACGGGCTCGCGGCTTTAATATTTATGAGACTTATGCGCGTATCGAACGTTAGAGGCGTTCCGATTAACTTGAATTCGGATAGGGCTTTGTCCAGGCGGATGAAGCGACACTAACTCGAACAAATTGGAATAATCCATTTTATTATACGGAGTTAACTTGTTAGGTTAAGTAGCGTTAGCTTTTCAATGCTACTTTACATTGCGTGGAGTGGGGGTAAAACGCCAGCTTTTCTTCGCTCCATGAAAAGGGAAGAGGCGGTAGCGTCAGCTTTTCAACGCTGCCTTGTGTTGTGATGGAGTAGGGGTAAACGCCAGCTTTTCTTCGCTTGCATGAAATTTCAGCTTAACGCTAAGCACGGGAAAATGCATGTCAAGCGGTATGAAGCTGGTTGACCATCAAACAGAGTCAGATAACGGATAGAAACAACACACATACACACGCGCGCGCACGCACAGAGAGAGAGAGAGAGAGAGGGGGGGGAGAGAGGAGAGAGGTAGAGAAAGAGCGAGAGAGAGGGGGGGAGAGAGAGGACAGTTTGAAGTCACAAAATACGCACACTGTATGGGGGTCGAAGCCTTTTACTTAAATTATAAAATACTCAAGGATTAGATCGACCAAGGCTGGCAGTTTTATTTTATTTTAAATTTTACCACGACGTTTCGGCCAGTAATACTGGTCCTTTTCAAGTGGATCCTATAGCTTGTGACAACGAAGCATCTACAAATCAATTACTTAGTCAAAATATATAACGGTAATAACTTGTAAAACTATAAATTATAAAAATATAAAGCGGTAATAAATTATAAAAAGAACTACGAGTTTTCTCAGTCATAATATAAAATAATAAATTATAAAAGAAGAACTTACAGGAAAATATAAAATTAGGCTAATCGTCATCGCACATAGAAATATACGCCTTCGCACGTGTCATGTCACCAAGAGACTAAATAGTTGGAACAGAACAAAGGGACATTGCTAAGATCCTCCCGTCATGACATATAGAAGGGGACCGGAGAAACAAATAAATAAAAATAAATATGAAGTTAGTTATATTTTTATAATTTATAGTTTTACAAGTTATTACCGTTATATATTTTGACTAAGTAATTGATTTGTAGATGCTTCGTTGTCACAAGCTATAGGATCCACTTGAAAAGGACCAGTATTACTGGCCGAAACGTCGTGGTAAAATTTAAAATAAGATAAAACTGCCAGCCTTGGTCGATCTAATCCTTGAGTATTTTGTTTTAATTACTGGCGATACAACAATTCTAAATTTGGTTAAATTATAAACTTTGGAACACTGTAACTCAGTGAAAAATGACCCAATTTCAAAAAATAAAAAACCGTTGTATTCGTCTCCATGTCACCTACGACATTCACTGGAACATAAAAATCGGTTGCCATTTGCAAAAATGGCCGCCATGTACACTACTAAAAAAAAATAGGGAACACTTTTCATACCCTAAAAATTGGGCTATTTTCAAACCACTAAAACTCGGCGAAAAATAATCGTAGACACAAAATTAAAAAAGCATTTTAAAGCTTGAAGTTTCAACTTTAAAACTCTGTCAATGATATATTTCGATATAT
This sequence comes from Vollenhovia emeryi, assembly GCF_000949405.1. NCBI lineage: Eukaryota > Metazoa > Arthropoda > Insecta > Hymenoptera > Formicidae > Vollenhovia > Vollenhovia emeryi. The sequence continues at coordinate 5,950 of NW_011965334.1, forward strand.
TCATCTTCTTCGTTCTGTGCTTTAAAAAAAATACATTGTTTTGTTCCTTAAAATTACGTATATTTGACACACTGTAGCTCGATAAAAAAATTTCTCTCGACAAATTTGATACAAGTTCCACAATCTACAACATTTTACCTACGAAATGCTTTTTTTAAAATTTTCCTACGATTTTTCTTGACCGAGTTACATGACTTTGAAGCGAACCATGCATTTTCTTGAAAAATGATGTTTACCGCCGGCATTAGCGTTACCCAATGTGCACCACGTGGATGTTGGCGGTCGGATTGTGCACATCGCGCGCGCGCGCGTGTGTGTGTGTATCTGTGTGTGTGTAGCGTGTGTGTGTGTGTGT
>NW_011965335.1:0-1167 GCF_000949405.1 Vollenhovia emeryi
ACGCAAGGAGAGGAAAGGTGAGAGAGGAAGAGGAAGACAGGAGCCGAGAGAGGACAAAGAGAAAGGTGGAAGACACGAGTGACGCAGAAGAAGAAAAAGAGGAGAGAGGGAATGGAAGAGATTAGGGAGGGAGAGGGTGATGAGGGGAAAGGGCATGGCAATAGAAAAGGCAAGGGTAGAGGGAAAAAGGAAGGGTGGTACGAGTGGAGAATAGAAGGATGTGGGTAGATGGAAGGGAATAGAGATGGGTAGGAGGAGAAGAGGGAAGGGGAGAGGAGTGGAGAAAGCTATAGAATTGTTTAATTACAGGAAGGAAGGAGAGGATGAGAAGGAGAACACAAGGGAGAGGAGAGGAAAAGAGAGAGAAGAGCAGGAATGGAAGGAAGGAGAAGAAAGGAGGACAGAAGAAAGACGAGGTATACAATATGTAGTAACATGATGTAAACAAATCATTATTAGTTACGTTAAATGCAATAGTTACGTCGTGTAATAAATATTGTACATCTTGCAATATAAATAATAATATAAAACGAAAATGTCCAGAAAGGATTAAAAAAGATCGAGGTATTATGAACATGTTGCTCCTTCACATTTTTGAAGTAAAACACCTGCCATGAAGTGCAATATCCACTCTATTGCAGTAAATATTCACTCTGTTAGGGTAAATATTCACTTCAATAGGATGAATATTTCACTCTATGGCAGTATTTTCACTCCAAGAAATTTAAAAAGTGACTTTTGGTTTCATATATAGTTTTATTTCTGATACAGTAGAATAGTACTAAAATAATATCAAGATAGCAAGAAAAGAGCACCGAGGAGAGTGATATAGATAGTGCATCTGCAAGCGAAGGGACGGAAGGGAGAAAAAAGGTGTGAGAGAGAGAGAGAGAGAGATCGTGATCATTTTTTTTTCACATTTTCAAATAAATTTATAAAAATGTTTTTTTTAATTTTTTAAAATAAAATGTATTAAATTTTTATAGTAAACAAATAAAAATTTCAATCAAAGCACTTTCATAATTAAATTAGCACTTTCATCATTCGATACGCTTAAAATTAATTGAGAGAATGAGTCGTTGTATTATATATTTTTTATTAAAATGTGTTTGGCGAGAGAGAGAGAGAGAGAGAGAGAGAGAGAGAGAGAGAGAGAGAGAGAGAGAG
>NW_011965335.1:4973-6304 GCF_000949405.1 Vollenhovia emeryi
GTAACCGGACCTTATCATTTGCAAAATTACTGCAAGGTTCTAAACCTATCACTAAAAGAATTTTACCAGAAGATGTGGTAGAATCGCCATCTAACAAGATTATTCGCAAATAATTCAATTGAATTATTTCTTTGCTGCTTTCACGTTTTGTGAACTCATAATTTGCGGTTTCCTGAGGGTTGTTCCTGACCGCCTGATGTTTCGTTGCGACAATACACTGGTTTGGATGTTCGGATCAGGAGCATCTTGAGATGAGAAAGGATCGTCGCTATCTCTCTGAGATCCTCTTTTTCTACCTGTTACATATATTAATTGTCATGGTTTTTCTTTTTTTTTTTACTTAAACGTTTATTCATTATGTATAGAATATGAGGTGATGAATCTGATACACGTGGATTTTCTATGGATACACGATTAGAATATAAATGTATTCTTACCCATTTCGGGAATTAGGATTACACGTCACTTCAGAAACGTTTATAGCCTTGCGATGGTTTGCAGGAACCTCGTTATTCTTAAAATATTTAATATAAAGTAAGACTACACGCAATCGTGCTGTCCAAACGAAGCTTTATTATTGCTACGTTCGGGGAGACGCTATTAGCGCTGAAAACGTCAATTTATCTTCGTCACTCACTGTATGTCGAACAAAGATATAAGACGCTTTTAAGTCTATCACACAGTACCAGGCAATAGGCAATAGGAATAGGGAATAGAATTTTTGACGCGTTGGATTCGTCGGAAATTTTCTTCCAACCAATCCAACGTGTCAGAAATTCTATTCCCTGTTCCTATTACCTGTTGCCTGGCATTGTGTGATAGGCTTTAGCGCTGAAAGCGCGCTCCCCGATCGCACCTTTTATGTACGAATTGTCCTCTGTAAACAGTTAGGTTGACGCGAATTTGAACTGATTCTGTACCAATTAAGACATTGGAATCAATTTGATTAAAGGATTGTGCAAACATTTTTCGCATTTAATTTATTGAGTATATAGTTTATACATTTTGTACATTTAAGTCTTACAAACCTATTATATTTACAATTCTATTTACTTACAAAGTTTCGTATTTTTGTACTCATATTTCACATATATATTTATATGTGTGAATACCGGCAGTAAATATTGCAACATAAACTAAGTAATAATTAATAATATAAAACGAAAATGTTAAAAAGGAATTCAAAAGAAACTCGAGGTAAATTTATTATTATGAACATGTTGAATTTTAGTTTCTCATATAATGTTATTTCTGATACAGTGAGCGACAAGGAGAGTGATGTAGATAGTGAGTTTGCGTATGAGGGAGTGGAAAGGAGAAAGAGAGAGAGA
>NW_011965336.1:0-6306 GCF_000949405.1 Vollenhovia emeryi
TTGCCTTTTTTATGTTGGCACCATTATCTGACACAACAACTAGGATATTTTTATTGTGTATACTCCATTTGTCTGTTAGATTTAATAGCCAAGTTTTTAGATATTCGGACTGATGTCTTTCTGTCAACTCAACGACACCAATTGTAATAGATTTATGTTCTTCTTGTGCTAAGAAGTGTACCGTCAAGCCCAGAAAGCTTTTCATATTTAATGTTTCAGTCCAAATATCAGTTGTTAAAGCTAAATGTTCTACTTCTGAAAGCTGTTTTTTCATCATATTTGATAAGAGCGCGTATTTCTCTTCCATAAGAAGAGTTATGTTTTTTCTACTAGGGATCTTATATAGCGGCAATATTGTATTTACAAATAATCGAAAACCTTCTTTTTCAACTACGCGAAATGGTAAGTTGTCCTTAGCAATCATATACAGTAATTTGTTTGTCACACTTGCAGCTCTAGATCCTCCGTCTATTGAAAATATTAAATATATTTTTCAATATTCTTTCTCTTTCTCTGAGTGATATAATTCAAAAATATACACTACTCAAAAAAATAGGGAACACTTCATACCCTAAAAATTGGACTATTTTTAAACCACTAAAAGTCAGCGCAGAGTTTCAGTGGTTTGAAAATAGCCCAATTTTTAGGGAATAAAGTGTTCCCTATTTTTTTATGAGTACTGTACATATGTATATGTATATTAGACCGCGATAAATAAAATCAAATTAATAATAGTAGAATCTTTAACGGTCATGCTGGATCATCGTGCGTAATATTTTCTGTATACATCTTTATTCGACTAAATTCAAAATCGTATACGTAATTGAATTGACAAATCAATTTAATAATAATGCTGAAAGAGCATCTCTGTCGAAATAATCCCCTTGCCCCTTTCCCCTATCCTAATCCTGTAAACCCTATCCTGTAAAAAATCCCTGTAAAGAATTTAGTAGGAAGACCCAGGTTTGAATCCTGGCTAAGATAATATTTTTCACAATAAATTCTTTACAGGATAGAAAAAAGTGGGGAGGGGACTATTTCGATGGAAATGCTTTTGCAGCATTATTATTAAATTGATTTGCCAATTTAATTAAGTATACAATTAAGACTTTAGTCTAACACTATGTTTCAAGATAAAGATATCGACGCACAGTTGCTATATTGAAGAAAGATGTACACAGAAATATTACGCATGAGGATCCAACATGAGCGTCAAAGGCCTTACTGTTATTAATTTGATCAAAAATGAGTAAAAACTTACTAAATAAATGCAATTTCCATACCTTGATATGATTTTTGTCTGTCAAACGCCATATTTATCTTGAGTTGTTTGGCAACAGGACTTGGTGTCAATGCCGATCGCGGTTCTGGACAAATTGACGATGTAGAAGGTAGTGAAGATGGGACTGGATCGTCTATTTCGATAGACTGAGACTCTTCACTGTCTTTTTCATACTAAAATTTGTTACATATAATTTAAGTATTTATCTATATAACATATAACATATATATCAATTAAAATAAAACTGAAGAGTAATATAATACATATATTACCATTTTCCTCTTGCAGGATACTACAGTTTTTTTCTCTGAATTGATCTGGACATCAGGATGAGAACGATTCATGTGAAAATGCAAATTTGTGGTATTTCCAGCTGTCTTTACGTCTAATTGACAGATTTTGCATTTAGCAACTTTGCCACTCTTTACAAAATAGCGCCAAATAGCACTTTTTGGCGGCACTGAAAAAATCACTTTAATGATAAAAAAATAAGAAATATAGAGATAATAATGCCTAATCATCTCAAGTTAGCTGCGTCCCGATTTCTACACAGGATACGTTACATACATACACATACGAGTAGAAGTCCCGGAATACAGTTACCAAGTTCACTAACTTGAAATGATTAGGGATTATTATACTTTTTGACCGTAATAAAAATAATAGATAAATTTAGAAAATAATATTATGACACTTTCAAAGAATATAAAATAAGGAAAACGTGCACACCTACTTTTTCTAAAGTAAGTGCGTTGTTAGGTCAAGGTCGAGGTTAGGTCGAGGTTAGGAAAAGAAGGGATTTACACCATCACTCAATTAAGAATTTTTTAAATGTAGCTCTGTAAATATATTGCATAAAATTACCATTCAAATCAGATAGAAATAATAAATAGATAAGAAAAGGTATTCACTTATTTTTATTCTCACCTCGATTGAAACAACCGGCGTAAAATAATAGTTCGTTCCACCCAAACGTATAACGCGGCAAAATCGACGGTTCGTCGTTACAACAGCACTCAGCACTCTCATCAGGCAACGCGCAGACACCGTGGCACACGTACCCTCTGTCTTCTTCGTCGGATAAAGCTTCTGGGCTTTGCAGGTTAATGTCTCGGCTCTCGACCTCCTCGCGGCTCGCACTTCTTCTCCCGCATGATTCGATTCTCATTCTGCAAGCTTCTTCACACGCCACACACTACACGGGGACACAGGTCACAGGACAGAAAACTATCGCCGCCATCGCCGGTTGCCGGTCGCGTGTCTTCTTCCGATTAATAGCTCCCAGCTTCTAGGCCTTCTAGCACAAGCTGACACGGCCAAGACGAACCAATGGTCGAGGAATGTGTCGTTCCAAATAATTGGTAGCGTTGTACAAGGCAGGGGCCCGACTATCGGGCCTCGCGCGGGATGATTCAATCGGATGACCCCGCAGGATAAAAAATTTTTCTTCGATGGAAGACGTGCGTATCACTCGGCGACACTCGGCGTCCCAAACGGCTGTAAATATATTGCATAAAATTACCATTCAAATCAGATAGAAATAATAAATAGATAAGAAAAGGTATTCACTTATTTTTATTCTCACCTCGATTGAAACAACCGGCGTAAAATAATAGTTCGTTCCACCCAAACGTATAACGCGGCAAAATCGACGGTTCGTCGTTACAACAGCACTCAGCAAGTCAGCACTCTCATCAGGGAACGCGCAGACACCGTGGCACACGTACCCTCTGTCTTCTTCGTCGGATAAAGTTTCTGGGCTTTGCAGGCTAATGTCTCGGCTCTCGACCTCCTCGCGGCTCGCACTTCTTCTCCCGCATGTCGATTCTCATTCTGCAAGCTTCTTCACACGCCACACACTACACGGGGACACAGGTCACAGGACAGAAAACTATCGCCGCCATCGCCGGTTGCCGGTCGCGTGTCTTCTTCCGATTAATAGCTCCCAGCTTCTAGGCCTTCTAGCACAAGCTGACACGGCCAAGACGAACCAATGGTCGAGGAATGTGTCGTTCCAAATAATTGGTAGCGTTGTACAAGGCAGGGGCCCGACTATCGGGCCTTGCGCGGGATGATTCAATCGGATGACCCCGCACGATAAAAAATTTTTCTTCGATGGAAGACGTGCGTATCACTCGGCGACACTCGGCGTCCCAAACGGAAGTAACGGAACTGAACGGAACTGCCGGACGCCGGTGACCGGTGACTGCCGGTCGCATGCTGAGGGTGAAAACCATGGTGGATGAAAACTCATAGAGCGGAACGGTGTACGCAGAAAATCGCGGAACGAGAGCCTCGACCAATCACGAAAACAGCGGAACGCTCGTAAACCAGTCAGATGCAAGATCTCACTGAGCCCCTGAGCGCCGAGCGGTGTGTTTGCTGAACGCAGCCAATGGGTATATAATAGGTGTATCGAAGCTCGATATTCAGAGATTGAGTATTGATACATCTAAATATCGAGTAACAAAATATCGATATAAAATATCGATATTTGGATACTAAAGTATCGATATTTGAAATATCGATACTGTATCGCCCATCTCTAGACGAGATCCTCAACACGTATTACCAAGGAGCGCGGCCTCGTGCATTAACCGGCCGTATGGTAAGTGGAAAACCAACTATATTCGTAATATTATTGAAGACGTTCTTGGTCAGGAATCGCGTCGCGCACCGCTTTTAGGCCGGTGGATTTCAGAAATTGTGGTCGGCTTTATAAAAACACGACTCTTCGTTTTTTTTGTTTCCGTCCCTCGGAGCGTGGGACCACTTCGGACCTTAAACCTCGGCGTCATAAAAACTCAACCCTTCGTTTTGCTCCCGTCCCTCGGAGCATACGCGACTTAGAAGACCCTCTCGCAACATTCTGTTCTCCTGTTCTATTCAGGCGAAAACACGCGTTGCTCTGGATTCATTTTTCCACGAATAACTATCTCGTGCAATGATTTATTAATCTAACTAATGCCTCCATTCGCTGGTGGAATCGATAATCTATTTCCGCGTAGTCCTACACACGAATTTGATTCAAATTGGGTGCGCACTGCCCTGTGCATGAACAGCCGGTTCTATCTCGACCTTACACCCAACGGTAAACACGTGTGCGTAAATTGTTACCAGACCGGGACCCCCGAAGACCAGAGGGATTATAAGTTAGTCTCGCGGCGGTCAATTCACATCGGCTCCCGATACCCCGACGAACGCTGTGCCGATTGCAACATCGCGCTCTCGATTTCCCGGCCAATAAACGAATGTCCGTCTTGTCTCGAGATATTTAGAGATTTTCTAACGTTCTGCCAAATTAACGGAGACAGGCCCGACGAGGAGGAGGACACTACCACCCTCGCTATTCCCCCGTCATTCCCTCCGTGTTATCATAGTGATAACAACCTGTAGCAAATCCCAAAATTTTTACTAACTATAATTAAGATTTCTAATAACTTTAGGCGTTAACACATGACCGGTGCAACGAGGCTCGACACAGAGAGACCATACGCACGGATTATGCGAAACCTGTGGTTACATCTGATATCCGGGTGCGATATCTGTCGCCGTCAATAGTGTCATTCCTTCGCCGTGCGACACGCATGAATTCGTATCCAACCGGAGTAGGATTTAGTACCCATGGAACGAGTTGGAGCACCCGAGGGTCGTCTTCCACTAGAATCAAAAGTCGAACCGGCAAAAATGCTATTTTAATTATCACATTGGATTGAAATTAAATCCCCAAGTTTAATAAAGAGAATTAAAATTATAGGCTATCTGTCTGGCCGGGCTGTTTCCTTTCCCTTTCCTGCCCGTATCTCCTGTTGAAATCTTGCGGATTCCTGGTCGTGAGTCCCAGAGGTGGGTCGCATAGACCCCATACCTCGAATAATTGCGATCGCGCCCCTCTATAATCCGACTTCCGCCGGGAACGCGTGGCCGCGATTGAGGGTCGTAACAAAGGTCAGAAAATTGGTACCAGAGGGCACAAGTACAACCACATAATCGCACCGTTAATGCTGGACGGAGGAATGAAGACTCGGTCCAGGACAAAATCTGGAAAAGGATTACCTCACTCTATGGCACTAAACGACAATGCGATCGATTACGTGCACTGGGACGATCCCAATGAGCTTGTGGATCGCCTACGATTGCTCGATGCTTCGCGCCGAGCCGGCCACAACGCTCACGACAACGAGATGCTTTCGATTATCGAGGAACTTCGCGAAGCTGGTTTTATTATAAATTAACTCACATATCATCGAAATGAATCAGTCGATTGGTGTCGCTCGCGTTGATAAAATGCCTATCGACAAATTTGGACTATCCGAAGGGAGAAGAGATACAACCGATAACATTTCATACAATCGCTGGAGCGGATTGATGAGAATTACGTGCATCATAACGCTCTCTGTCGCGCTGCTACGGATTTCGATGCAAGATCATGCAAGATTCGTCGTGTAGCGCAACCTGAGACTGATACCGACGCTGTAAACAAACTGTACGTGGAACAGTGCGTTGTAACGTTGAGGAAAGAGTCTGATGAGAAGCTAATTGCGTTGGAGAAGAACCTGCATGCTTTACAGATCGCTGTAAACGAGCTCTGGCATGCAAATATCACTAGATTAGAAACGGTTAACGAGCGGCTATCGGATAATGATGAACTACAAAAACGGATATGAATGGCTATTGGATGACGACTGCAATCAGAAATAAACGGGTAGGGGACACAGGTCTGTATTTCTGAAACAGGTCTCTAATTCAGAAACAGGTCTGTATTTCGGAAACAGGTCTGTAATTTGGGAACAGGTCTGTAAATCGGAAACAGGTCTGTAAACAGTCTGTATTTCGGAAACCTGGTCTGTATTCGGAGCTGTTAGAAAACAGATATCGCATGGTACCCTCTTTGTGCATATCATTACGTCAACGATTACACACTGTCGAGACATGAGACCATCAAAATCCGATGGACGTAACGGTTCCGAGAAGCGACGGCTCGTCGAGGAGCTGCATGCTCCTGCGAGAAGGAATTTTCCACG
>NW_011965337.1:0-6307 GCF_000949405.1 Vollenhovia emeryi
TGTTGCGTCGTAGACAGGTCGTGCACGACATTAACGATGCGCGTATGTACATACACAAAAAAAACGATAAAATAAGCGGCACAGAACACACGCAACGGCGCAGGCGACCGTCTGGCGACGCGTCCGCGCAATCTTGTTTACCAGAGATTGAGGCAACGTGCGGTACGAGTTCGAACATGTACGACGACGGTGAGCTCGGACGCGTGGCTTCCGTAATCTCCGCTCCCTTTGTTTTCCCCGAAGTCTGTTGATCGATGATCGATGGGCGGACCTAGGGGCCCACCAGTAGGAGCTCGGGAAGTTTCCTGGAGTCTTGTTGGGGGATCACGGCATATATAGACGAGCGTGACAGTCCTTTTTAATACTCAGTCTCGTTTCGTAGTCACCATCACTAGTATCGAATCAGTCAAGAAGCGCGACGCGTGTCAAGCCAGCCCGCGATACGCATTGCGCGACAAGGTCTGCCCGATCAAGGCAAGAACCATAAGCGGTACCGCGACGCGCGTGTGTTCGAAGCGAATCACATAGTGCCCAAAGGGAGGGTCGTCGTCGAAGCGTTGCCGCGACCCGAGCCGAGCTCGAGACGTCGTCGCGGCTCAGAGACGATCCTCGAGGCGCCTTTCGTTCACGACGCGAATGAACCAAAGAGAGTGTAAGAGCGGTATCAAAGCTCAAGTGTACCGAACCATATGAAATAAACATTCAAAAACGAAACCACAGTGTCAAGTTCTTGGCGCTGACCACACAACATTTTGGTGCCTCCTGTGAGGTATACGCCTCACGCAAGATCGAGAAGAGAAGTACGAGAGGAGAAGGACGACTTCTTCCACGCGTCTACGAATTCGAGGCTGCTGGAACGGTGAAGGAGAAGGACGACGTCTTCCACGCGTCTACGAGTTCGAGGCTGCTAGGAGGGTGAAGCAACGAACAACATCCACCCGCATCTTACAGCCGAGTAGAGTGTAAGTCGTTCTTTCCTGATCCCATCCTGAATCGCCTAAACATGTCAGAAAGAATTAAGCTCCTCGTGCAAAAGCGGACCTCCCTAAAGTCGCAGATCACAAATGTAAGCAATCTTCTCGACAAGGGAAAGATTGATAACACCGCGTTAAAATTAAGACTCGCCCGTCTAACAGAGTTATATCATGCGTTTGAGGATCATAACGATGAACTCATGGTATTAGAGCCGGAAGAGGGTCATCGAAATGAATTCAAGCAGGTCCAAGAACGCTTTTATGATCTAGCGGGTAAGGCCGAAAATATTCTAAACCCGGTGAACATTTCGAACGCGAACGCCGGTACAACAAGCGACGAGCCGCAAATTGATAATAGAGTAGGCATCGCTCCCGTCACGAAACGGCGAATCAAGTTACCCGACGCGCCACTGCCGACGTTCGATGGCAAGTACGAAAACTGGCTCTCGTTCAAAAACGCGTTTAGTAACATGATAGGGTCGCGAACCGATTTGTCGGACATAGACAAATTACACTACTTGAAATCCGCCTTAATCGAGGAAGCAGCGAACAAAGTAAAAATCTTCGCGGTCAACGGAATAAACTATGTAAAGGCATGGGAATTACTAGAGCGCTCATATGAGGTGAAAAGAGTCTTAATAGCTCGACACCTTTCACTTATCTTAAATACACCGATATTAGATAAAGAAACGACGAGCGGTCTATCCAAACTCGCTGATGATGCTCAGCAGCATGTCGCTTCACTGAGCGCGCTAGGGGTTTCCGTCGGGCCTGAAATGATCGTACACATTTTAGAAGGCAAGTTGCCGAAGAGCACATTAGAAAGATGGGAAGCGAGTCTCGAAAGAGACGAAGTTCCGAATCTCGATCAGATGTACGAATTTCTGTACAAGTCCGCGGTTTGCGCATCGAGACGCGAAGGAACAAAGATCGCAGACCAGGCAAGAGGCACGGGCGAGCCCCCGATTAAGAGGAAGCGTTGTTCCGCAAATCAAGCATTCGTATTAAACTCAACGCGTAATTGCGTGGCGTGCAAAACCAAGCGACATCCTCTGTACATATGCGACAAGTTCAAACAATTGTCCGTGCCTAAACGTATCGAGTTAGTAAAGAACGCAAAGATCTGTTACAACTGTATGCGCTCACATCGCGATAGTCCTTGCAAATTTTCGAGTTGCACTATCTGCCAAAAGCGACACAACACACTCTTGCATTACGATAAATACGCGAACGCTGTCAAACCGGAGACATCGAAACCCGCGACGACCACGACCGCATGACTAGTCGACGCGACCGGAGGGAGAACAATAAGCCTCGCGACGGTATCACCCATTTCGGCGCCACAATTATTAACCAGTGCAATAATATACATCCGGGATTGGAAACGCGATTCCATCAAGATCCGGGCGTTGTTAGACACATGCGCTACCGCGAACTTTATTTCGGAATCCGTCGTGAAAAGACTGGGTTTGCCCGTAACGGCACGCTCGTCGTCCGTCGGCGCGATTAACGCTACGCACACCGAATCAAAGGGCTTAGTGAGAATCACGATACAATCGACGATTGACGGCTTTAGCAAAGAGTTAACATGTCTGACTATACCGACGATTACCGATTTAGTACCGTCGGAAGTCTTTCCACGGAAGTCGATCACAATACCCTCGAACGTGCGGCTAGCAGATCCAGAATTTCATCTACCACGATCGGTTGAGTTATTAATCGGTTCCGGAGCCACGCTATCTTTATTTTCCGTCGGACAAATTAATTTATCCCACGAAGGTTACGACTTATATCTGCAAAAGACACGTTTGGGTTGGGTGGTCGCCGGTAGTACGTCGGTACAAAATACCACAAGAACGGCGTGTTACTTTACGAATTTAGAAAGTCAATTGAACAAATTTTGGACTATCGAGGAAATCGCGACGGACAAACCAAAATCAAACGAGGAGATCGCAATGGAAGCACACTTTCGGAATACAGTGCGTCGCGACAGTACCGGGCGTTACGTGGTTCGCTTACCGTTTCGCGAGACAAACCAGCGTCTCGGCGAATCGCGATATATCGCGCTCAAGCGTCTAACTTCGTTAGAACGCAAACTCAACGCGAACGCAATATTGAGAAATGAATATACGCAGGTCTTGGAGGAATATTTAAGATTAGGTCATATGTCCGTAGTAGAAATCTCTAACGATGACGGATTTTATATGCCCCACCACGCCGTAATTAAAGAATCAAGCAATACTACGAAGGTTCGAGTTGTATTCGACGCGTCCGCGAAGACAAGCAGCGGCGTGGCTCTGAACGATATACTGATGGTGGGACCCACGATTCAAGATAAACTTTTTTCACACGTAATTCGGTTCCGGACGTACAAGGTCGTTATTACCGCGGATATAGAAAAGATGTACCGTCAGGTATCGTTGCATGAAAGCGATCGACGGTATCAAAGGATTCTCTGGCGTAGGGACGGCGAGATAATGACGTTTCAATTAAACACGCTTACGTTCGGCGTGGCGTCCTCTCCGTTTCTAGCAATTCGCACCATACAAAAACTCGCGGACGACGAATGCAATGCATGTCCACGAGCGGCGGAAATTCTCAAGGCGCATCTTTATGTAGACGATTTATTAACCGGCGCCGGTAGTATTGAAGAGGCTCGCGCGATCCGAGATGAAATCATCGAATTGCTAGCGCGGGGAGGATTCACGATCAGACAATGGGCTTCTAATGAAAAGGATGTTATCAAGGATCTAGCAGACAGCGAAATACATGCGAATTTTACGGTAGAGATAGACCGCTCTTTGAAAACGTTAGGCATAACATGGAACACGCACACCGATAAAATATGTTACTCAACCCATCCGACGAAGATTACAGAAAGACTAACAAAGCGAGCCATATTATCCGAAATCGCGAAGATTTTCGATCCGTTAGGGTTGTTAGCGCCGGTCGTCATGTGCGCGAAGAAATTAATGCAAGACGTGTGGCGGTGCGGGGTACATTGGGATGAATCCGTTCCGCAGAGCTTGTATACCGAATGGTCGGAGTTTGCTCGACAATTACATTTAATGAACCAGGTTTCCTTTGATCGCAGATTACTAATAGATGATTATAAGGGCATTCAAATTCACGGATTCTGCGACGCGAGCAAAATCGGCTACGGTGCATGTCTATACATACGTTCGTACGGGATGCAGGAAAATGTCGTCAACAGACTGGTATGCGCTAAATCACGGGTCGCACCGTTGAAAACGATCACCATACCACGGCTTGAACTGTGCGGCGCACTATTATTAGCCCGCTTATACCGCGAAACGAGCGACGCGCTGGGAATTACACCGGACAAGGTGATTTTCTGGTGTGATTCAACCATTGTATTGCACTGGTTGAAAACGTCACCTCAGCGACTCAAAACTTTCGTAGCAAACCGAGTCGCGGAGGTCCAGGAAGTCACCGGCGCGAACGAATGGCGACACGTTAAATCAGAAGACAACCCGGCCGACGCGATCTCAAGAGGCCAATTGCCTCATGCGTTTTTACGGAATCAAACGTGGCTTACGGGCCCTCCGTGGTTAATCAAAGACGAGGGCGAATGGCCCAACGAAAACATACAAATAAGCGAAATACCCGAAGTGAAGGCGGACACGTGCCTAACGACAATAACCGATAATTTCGACATACTCGATAGATATTCTTCTTTCGCTAAATTACGCAGAGTCGTCGCATATTGTCGTCGATTCCGACCTACTAGCCAACGCGGCGGAACATTAAATGCGGAGGAAATAAACGAAGCGGAAACATGTATATTAAAACTCACACAAGCCGCGCAATTTTCCGAGGAGATAAAAAAACTTAAGAGCAAACACGCGATAAACAAAGGTAGACTCATTAGTTTAGATCCGTTCTTGGATGAAAATGACTTGATTCGCGTAGGAGGGCGTCTCCAAAACTCGAAACTAACATTCTCACAAAAGCACCCGGTATTACTTCCGAGTCGGCATCTTATAACCGATCAAATTATCCGCGAGTCGCACGAAAACCATTATCACGCGGGAATTCAGACTACCCTATACATTCTCCGTCAGAGATTTTGGATACTCGACGGCAGGAATCAAGTACGCAAGGTAATACGCGCCTGCACGCGCTGTTTTCGTTTCGACGCCAAGGCGATTGAATATAAAATGGGCAATCTCCCGTCGGCTCGTATACGCGACGCGATACCCTTCACCAATACGGGAATAGATTATTGCGGCCCCTTTTATATAAAGGAGAAAAAACACCGTAATCGAACGCGAATCAAGGTCTATGTGTGTATATTCGTATGCATGGCAATAAAGGCAACACATCTAGAGGTGGTGAGCGATTTATCGTCTGACGGTTTCCTGGCGGCGTTGCGACGATTCGCTGCTAGACGTGGATTGCCGGCCCATATCCACACTGACAACGGAACTAACTTTGTGGGCGCAAACAGTCAGTTAAAGGAAGTGTACGCCTTATTTAATTCGGAGAAACACAAAAATCGTGTAGAAAGATTCGCTAGCGAACATCGCATTAAGTGGCACTTCATACCGCCAATAGCACCGCACTTCGGCGGGTTATGGGAATCCACGGTAAAGTTGTTCAAACATCACTTCCGTAGAGTGGTGGGCGACTCCTTATTCACATTTGAGGAGTTAAATACGTTTGTAGTTGAGGTCGAAGGTGTCCTAAATTCCAGACCTATCACCTCCCTTTCCTCCGATCCGAACGATATGTTGGTGTTAACACCGGCTCATTACTTAATTGGAAAGCCGCTAACGACCCTCCCGGAGGGCGATTTATCGTCTGTTCCAGCTAATCGGTTGTCTTGCTGGAAACATATCACGAAAGTACGGCAAGACTTCTGGGCTCGATGGTATCTTGAATACCTAAACGAGTGTCAAAAACGTCAAAGGTGGGACAAAGACGGACCGAAACTGAAGGTTGGAACAGTCGCACTCATAAAAGATAAGAACCTGCCGTGTTCACAATGGGCAATGGGTAAAATCACCGAGCTACACCCAGGCGAGGACGGCGTAGCGCGGGCGGCCACCATCCGAACGGCCACCGGAGAACTAAAGAGGACAACTAAGCTGCTGTGCCCATTGCCAATCGACTAACAATGCGTAACCGAAATGCGTACTAATAATGCGTAACCGAAATGCGTCCTAACAATGCGTAACCGAAATGCGTACTAATAATGCGTAACCGAAATGCGTCTCACCGATGCGTAAACGAAATGCGTAATTATAACACATTATAAACACGAAATTTATATGCAACAGTTGATCGTTCCCCTCTCAACGGGGGGAGTA
>NW_011965338.1:0-6311 GCF_000949405.1 Vollenhovia emeryi
TTTTCGATCTCGTATAAAATCTACTGTAGTACAGCAGGCTTCCGGACCGTTTATATACCATAAAAGTCGTTGTCAGCAGCCAGGTTTCGGCGCTTGACCCCGCGACTCATGCCATGGATGCGCGCAGCTGTGGTATCGGCGCTAATCAAAGGCATCTCCGATGATATCTATTACATGCATGTGTCGCGGATTGCCTCGCGCCGCGGACCTCTCCGCGCAGCGGATCGCATAGCGTCGCGGTCCACCCCGCGCCACCGCGGATCGCGTAGCGTCGCGGTCCTCCCCCTCCCCGCGCCCCGCGGATCGCCAAGCGTTGTGGAATAATAAACGTGGAACTCTTCGACATCGTTCACCTTGATAAGAAAGTCATCAGCCAGGTTTCGGCGCTTGACCCTGTGACTCATACCCGTCCAGGTGTCAAAAATGACAGGTCAGCATCTAGATCGCGGTCTCCTCGTCGCGGAGTACCCCCCTCCCCGCTGTCCCCTCGCCATGGAGTACTCCCCGTGCCCCGCTCCCCCCTCGGAGCTTCTGGGTTAGAACGCCCTATATACCCCTACTCACATGTTACTTCAAATTGAAATTAATGTAAGTCACTAAGAACGTCTATTCGTATAAAAGCTTGTGGAAGACTAAAAGCGCTGAGTTGTCAAGAGATCAACATTCGTTGGGTGAGTCAAAGTATAACGACGTGTGGGGATGACAAAGAAATAAGTAATTACAAAACATTAGGTGGTGCGCACAATTTTGTCATATATCGAGCTGAGATTGTCTGTATCCTGTTGTAAATTAATGATGTTATTAATAAATTTCTTTATGTAGAACATCTCTGTTATTTCACGTTTTTTAAAATGTGGTTCATTATGTAATATTTTAGGGTTAGACCAGTCAAATTCATTCCGACAAGATCTCGATGCTTGCTAACAACAGAGTGATTTATGACTGGTTTCTTGATGTCATTTCGATGTTCATTTATTCTTGTAGTGATGTGTCTCTTGGTTTGACCAATGTAAATCGCATCACAGTCCATGCAATTGAGCTGGTAAACAAGTTCGGTTCGATTCAAGTCGGCATTTCTATCTTTTCCTTTTCTAATTACTATGTCTAATTTTTTGGGAGTAGAAAATCGCGTATCAATATATTGGTTTCTTAGAATTTTCTTTATTACGTCACTAACTGTACCCGCAAAGGGGATTATGATGTTATTTCTAAAATCTTTGTTATGTTCTAGGTTCTTGTAATAAGTCCGGGGAATGGGATGTGAATAAGCACACACTGGTTTCCGTAATTTCTTTACTCAACCAACAAAACTGAATACTTTTTACGCACGTCCTTTCGCTTGCCGTGCTATGACGAGACAGACGGACTCCTCTCTCTCCCTCTCTCACGCCCTCTGGCCCAAAACTCCCTCTACATTATCGCGGACCTCTCGGTACTAACACCGATCGATAACTCGGTCGAACACGGAATATAATTTCCTAACATACTGCCCCCCTGGAAAGCTGGAGGCTTTCTAGTATATAAGTGTGACATAAACATAAAATAAGTACAAGAGGTGGGTACATGAGAGAAGAGAAGAAAAAATATAACTAAAAGTGAAAATGAACATAAACGCATAAACTAAATTGTAACGCAATACATAGTACGATTGAATTAAATTGATACAATCTTCTATTCTTCGTGGACTTCTTTCTCTGGGGTTGATTTCTCTTCTTGCCAGGGTAATATGCAGAGTTTGGTAACAGGTCGCTTCAAGAAGCGATAACCGGAACATTTTAACGTAACGACCCTTGTTACGCCATCTTTCCCAGGATGTATATCCGTAATTCGTGCCATAGGCCACCTGCATGGTGGAGAGTGGTCCTCACGAATTATTACCAAGGTACCTGGTTTAAAACATTCGCCTGATGCATCATTCCATTTATTTCTGGTTTGAAGTTGATGTAAATACTCCGTGCGCCAACGGTTCCAAAAGTGTTGGACCAATTGCTGCAAATGTTGATACCGATCCAATCGATTCGTGTTGACGTTGGTGAGATCTTCTTGCGGTAATGCAGCCATGGTATCTCCAATCAAAAAATGTGCTGGAGTTAATGGAATAAGATCATAAGGATCTTCTGACAAGGGGGATAACGGTCGTGAGTTCAAACAGGATTCTACTTGTGTCAACACCGTGTACAATTCTTCATAAGTTAGAGAGGTATTAAATAATATTCTATTAAGATGTCGCTTTGCGGATTTAACCACACTTTCCCATAAACCTCCAAAGTTTGGAGCTGATGGAGGATTAAAATGCCAAAGAATCCGGTCCTCTCCTAAAAAATTGGTTACATTTTCTTGAAATTCAATTTTAGACAGTTTATCGTACAGTTCAGACAATTCAGTTTTGGCTCCGACAAAATTCGTACCGTTATCGCAGTAAATATGTTTACATTTGCCACGTCTGGCGATAAACCTACGAAGACAATTTAGAAATGCATCTGTACTCATATCAGTCGCAAGCTCTAAATGTACCGCTTTGGTAACTATACAGACGAAAACGCACATATAAGTTTTAATATTGGCTGGCCCACGGACTCGCGATTTTACATAAAAGGGGCCCGCATAATCCAATCCGCAACCATAAAATGCTCGGTTTGGTGTAACTCTATTAGTTGGAAGATCGCCCATAATATATCTAGCTGGCTTAGGGTTTGCTCTGAAGCATTTACTACAAGACATTATTGTTCGTTTGGCTAATGCCTTCCCTGAAGTTATCCAATATTGAGTTCGCAATGCAGCTAAAAGTAATTGGGGTCCAGCATGTAACATACGAAAATGACGGTGTCGCATAATTAGCAACGCAAGTGGATTCAAATGTGACAATATAATGGGATGTCGTTGTTCATATGGCACTGGCGCATTACATAGTCTACCCCCTACTCGGAGTATGTTTTCCTTATCTAAAAACGGTTGCAGCTTAAGAATTCGACTTTGGTTCGGAATATGTTTATTTCCTCTTAAATTCCTAATCTCGCATGCAAAGTCCTGCTGTTGAGATATCGAACTAGTGCCCTTGTACCTTCATCAAGTTCGTTTGCATTGAGCGCCCCCACTAATCTCTGATTACGTTGGACTCGGGTATTTTTTATAAATCTAATGCAATACGAGATCACTCGTGTTAATTTTGATAATAGTGAGGATCTAGTTAAAAGGTAGGACAAGTCAGGTTTAGCTTGGATCATCAGTGACTGATATTTTCCTTGACGGATCTCTGGTATTACTTCGGGTAATTGCACCGGTTGTATAGGCCAACGTTGCTCGTCCTCCGACAACCATGATGGGCCCTTCCACCACAAGTCGGACTGGACTAATTCTGAGGCCTCCATACCCCTTGATATTATATCTGCTGGATTATGATGTGTCGATACATGCTGCCATCTATTTGTGGTGAGTTCTTGTATTTCTCCAACCCTGTTGGCCACAAAAGTATTCCACCGTGAGGGGTTTCCTGCAATCCAATGTAGTACTATTTCTGAATCACTCCACCAGTAGAATCTGGTTTTGTCGATATTTAACGCATTTCGAATCTTCTCGGAAAGTCTTGCTAGTAACACCGCGCCATTAAGTTCCAATCGGGGAAGAGTGACCGTATGTAGAGGTGCTACTCGTGACTTTGCTGCTAATAAACGTACAGTATGATTGCCTTGTTCATCTGTAGCTCTTACATAGATGCATGCTCCAAATGCTCTCTCTGAAGCGTCACTGAATCCATGAAGTTGAATAGTATCTGCGTCCCCTCGGCGTGCTTGTCTTGGTATTACGATGTCCTCCAGATTCCTCAACTGGGTTTGATATTGAGTCCATGCGGTGTAAATCTCCTGCGGAACTGTTTCATCCCAGGTTAGTTTTAACTGCCACAATTTTTGTAACAACATTTTAGCGCGTACCGTAACTGGGCCCACCAATCCTAAAGGGTCAAAAATTTGAGCAACAGCCGATAGAATGGTTCGTTTTGTAACCTTCTGAGAATATTTGATCCGTAAAGAAAATCTTAAAATGTCGTGTTCTGGATCCCATAAAAGTCCAAGTGTTTTAGGGTCCTTGAGATCCTGAAAATGTTTCGGCTCGCTGTCCTCTACTGACTCCTCGAGAATTTTACCCTCATTACTTGCCCATTTCCTTAATTCAAACCCATAGTCCTTGAACACTGTAGCTAAAGTCGCCTTTAGACTCTTAAGGGCATCAAAATCGTCGTCTCCCGTTAGCAAATCGTCCATGTAAAAGTCATGTAGTATAGTATGGCTACTCCTGCCGTTGACAATCCTTGCCGATTTGTATACATCGTGTAGCTAGGTGTGGAGCGTCCGCCATTCCATATGTGAGTGTTTCCAATTGAAAGACTTGTACCTCATCTTCTGGATTCTCTCTCCAAAGTATTAATTGAAGTTTCTGTTGCTCAGGATGAATCCTTATCTGCCGATACATTTTCGTAATATCTGCAGATAGTACGTAGCGCCATTGTCGAAAACGTACCAGATGATAAATTATCTCTTCTAGGAGGTTAGGTCCTGTATACTGTACATCGTTAATGGATAATCCTGTGGAAGTCTTACTGGATCCGTCGAATACGACTCTTACTTTTGTCGTCGTGCTGTTCTCTTTCGTGACTGCATGATGTGGTAAGAAATATACTGGGTGTAATTCCTTAATTTTGTCTTCAGAGATTCTAGACATATGTCCCAAGTCTTCATACTCCCTCATAAATCTCCGATATTGTTTTTTTAAGTCTGAATCTCTCGAAAATTTACGCTCCATCGCGCATAACCTCTTCATGGCTGTTGTACGTGACTCACCCAACTCCAATACGTTATTTCGCAGGGGCAAACTCACAACAAACCGACCACTCCTGTCCCTGGTCGTGGTTTCTTCAAAGTAGGATTCACAAAATTGTTCCTCCTGAGACCATCGCCTTGACGGTTGCGCCGGACATTCTTCCGTCTCCCAAAACTTGGCGACTTGTTCTGATAATTGTTGCGTGGTTATCATGTAGCATCCTTTCCTCGGGTCGGAAACTATTCGTTGAGTAGGTACCGATACAGAATACTAAAATCCAACCCAGTTTGGTTTTTTGTAGCATTGATCGTGTATAGGGCAATTTAATTTGGCCTACACATAAATGATCCCAGAAGATTTCACCTCCTATAAGTAGATCCACTCTATTCGACTTATTGAAGTCTGGATCCGCCATTGTTATATTGGGGGGAATATGAAGTGCTGAAATGTCCATAGTCATGTTTGGCATGTCTTCCGAAATGGTTGATACTACGAAGCATGTGATCGAGGCCTTATATCCATTATGTTGAGATCCAATCTGTACTTGAGCCTTATATTTAACAACTTTATTCCACGTTTCTAATCCTCCAATGTTATGATGAATGGGAACTAATGGTATCCACAAGCGTTTGCATAATCTCATTGTAATGAAATGAGACTGAGAACAATTATCTAATAATCCTCTACCGACCTGTGGTTGTCCCCTTGAATCAAAAACATTAACTTGAACTGTACCGAGTATCACCTTCGGTTCTCCTTGTTCTCCGTCCTTCATCATCATCGTAGTACTACTGGTTGTCGTCCTAGTTTCCTCTCCTGAGGTGTTAGCTGTTCCTTTTCCTTGCTGAGTACTTTGCTCGATGTGGAGTAGAGTATTATGCTTCAAAGGGCATTTCTTGCAGGGTCCAAGTGTGCAATCTACGTTGCGATGTTTACCCTTTAAACAATTAAAGCATAATTTGTTTTGTTGCACTTTCGAAATCCTATCCTTGACGGACAAATTTGTAAATTGTTCACAGTTGTATAAGTAATGGGATGCCCCACACATTGAGCATTTTAGTGTATCCGCCGTTACATATGTTGCACTAGATGATCCTTTTGATTGTCGTCCTTGTTTAAGTCCCTTTTGTGTTGTAGATGTTTCCGCGCCTGAATTTGTGATAGTACTTCGTTCCGTGTTCCTTTCTAAATACTTACGTTGTTTTGTAAGAAATTCCATCATCTCCTTTAAAGTAAGTTTCTTCACGTTCAATGTATACTTATCCCATTCTCGTTTAGTAAATACATCCAATTTAGTAGACATCAAATATATTATTACCGTATCCCAGTGATCTGTGGGCTCGCTCAATACCTTTAATGCCTGTAAATTATTTTGTACATCATCTATTAATTGTTGTAACGCCGTACTTGAACCTTTAATCATTGGTTTTAATTCAAATAACGCTTTTACATGATTAGCTACCCGGGAAAAAATGGAGGAGATCTGACCATATCTG
>NW_011965339.1:0-6319 GCF_000949405.1 Vollenhovia emeryi
ATGACAATATCAACAAATTGCGCCAAATAAAACAACGGATATTTATACAAACTAGTTGCTTTAGCATTAGGGTCTGATTAAAAAATGTTATATTTCTTAAAAAATCAAACTAAAGATTTTATTGGAAAAAATAATCGAGTTAATAATAAAACACCGATGAAAAGAATAGCAACTGTTTAGAAATTTAGAAACTCTGTATCTATTCAGGCGAATTAAGGCCTGTAACCATGACGCTAGTACTTGGTCCAAGTTCTAGTTTTGAGAATTGCGTAGCCAATCAACTTACAGCTTTTGTGGAACAGCTACATTGATTGGCTACATATTTCGCGAAATTAGAACTTGGACCAAGTACTAGCGTCATGGACACAGGCCTTAATTCGCCTAAATAGATACAGAGTTTCTAAATTTCTAAACAGTTGCTATTCTTTTCATCGGTGTTTTATTATTAACTCGATTATTTTTTCCAATAAAATCTTTAGTTTGATATTTTAAGAAATATAACATTTTTTAATCAGACCCTAATGCTAAAGCAACTAGTTTGTATAAATATCCGTTGTTTTATTTGGCGCAATTTGTTGATATCATTACTTTTGTAGAGAAGATAGTTTTGTAGAGAAGATATTTTTGTAGAGACGATATTTTTGTACAGAAGATTTTTGTGGAGACACTATTTTTGTAAAGAAGATACTTTTGCAGTAAAGATATTTTTGTAGAGATTATACTTTTGCAAAAAAGATAGAGTAACAAAATTTCATAAACACACCCAATACACATGCGTATTAATAAAAAGAAATTCAGTTTAAGTAATCGATTCGCGATACAAATTTTATATTATATGCGATAATTTCTGTAACAACCTACGAATAGTTGAATTAAAATCTAACCATTTCTTTGCAGTTAGACGAGATTAAAGCAAAATAAATTTTTTGAAAAAAATGGCATTTCAAATAACATAATATAATAATAATATGGTAGACATTTCTTAAAAACGTTTCTAGTAATAGTAGTAAATAAAACTAATGACATGAAGTAAATCACAGCGACAGTATACAAAGTTCTTATATCTTTGGCACCCCATCAACAATAACTATGCATTCATTCAATCTTATCGAATGAGTCCAATGTTTCTAATAACTTGATTATGCATTTTGTTTTCTGTTCCACAGGCACACGTTTAAATCCATGTAACAGAACTGCTAACATATTTTTGTCCTCTTCTACTTCCTTGGAGGTTGTACTATTCGCCAATACTGGCACAGCTGAGCAGGCTGTAATAATAGCTTGTGATGAATCTTTAATTAGAGACAAAATATTCTCATCAAATTCTTCATTAGAAATCTTCTTTCTTTTTTTAATATCTGATTTAGGTACTATAAATGAGCGTTCACTCTGATCAGTGCTCTCACTGTCTGAAATTTATTTAGAAATATTAGGAACATTCACAGTTAACAATTTCTCTTTAGAAATAATAGTTTATAACTTACTTTCAGAAATGTTTTCACCAAATTCTTTATTAAAAATCTTTCTTTTTTTAATATCTGATTTAGATGCTGTGAATGAGTGTTCACTCTGATAATCAGTACTCTCACCACCTGAAATTTAGGTAGAAATGTTAGGAATATTCAGTCAGCAATTTCTCTTTAGAAATAATAACTTATATCTTACTTTCAGGAATGTTTTCATCAAATTCTTTATTAGAAATCTTTCTTTTTTTAATATCTGATTTAGGTACTATAAATGAGCGTTCACTCTGATAATCAGTACTCTCACTATCTGAAATTTATTTAGAAATATTTGGAACATTCACAGTTAACAATTTCTCTTTAGAAATAATAGTTTAGAACTTACTTTCAGAAATGTTTTCACCAAATTCTTTATTAGAAATCTTCTTTCTTTTTTTAATATCTGATTTAGATGCTGTGAATGAGTGTTCACTCTGATAATCAGTACTCTCACCATCTGAAATTTAGGTAGAAATGTTAGGAACATTCAGTCAGCAATTTCTCTTTAAAAATAATAGCTTATATCTTACTTTCAGAAATGTTCTCGTCAAATTCTTTATTAGAAATCTTTCTTTTTTTAATATCTGATTTAGGTACTATAAATGAGCGTTCACTCTGATAATCAGTACTCTCACTATCTGAAATTTATTTAGAAATATTAGGAACATTCACAGTTAACAATTTCTCTTTAGAAATAATAGTGTAACGAAGCGCCACTCTTCCCCGGTACTGAATTCCGGACAGGACTCCGGCGGGTATCACTTATTACGCGAATAAATGCGGAACTTAGTCGTACGCGCGGTTCCGACTAACGGTTGGAAGAGTGGGCGTCCTTTCGGTCGATTTTGACGTGCTGTGTGTCGGTTTAGATAAATCCCCCGTTCCTCTGATTTGCCGAATATGCTCAGCTCCAGGGCCGTCGAGAGGAAAGGAGGAAGAGATCGTACTTACTGGTAGTGAGGTAATCGCTTGGGAGGATCGGAAATAAATCGGACAGGTGTTTTAAAGGCAGAGAACGATAGGAGCGTGTTTTATTCAAGGATTGATACACGGAATCGAGGTAATTACAATGGGTCCGCCCTGTGATCAAAATATAAAAGGAAAGGAATGGATTAGTATTACAATGAGTCCGCCCTGTGATTAAATACAAAGAAAACAGGATATGTTTAGACGGATTATACTACGGTACAGGAGTACGCGGCCGGATCGGAATACGGAGTACAAAAGATAATGTGGCCGGTCGGATTAATCAGGAGTAACAAATCGCCGTTCGGTTTTAAGAATACCGGAATCCGATTAGAATTATCCGGAGTTGTAATCAAGGTGTACAGGAAATACACAACAATCTGGGTTTTATAATACGGCACGGAAAGGACGGTATTAGATCGGAATACGGAAAGTAATGCGCAACTGGAAACGGATAATATATATATGATTATTAATGCTACGGATAAAATACGGTATATAACGGATACGGAAAGTTTACTGGCGGCAAACAGGAAGGATGTCTCTATGGAATCCTCTGGTCGGTAAAAGGAGAACAGTGACGGAATTAATTCTACGGAAGCCTACGCGCAAATTAGAATTAATTCCCACCCGAATATTCCCCCCTGAGCTCTACACCGGTCAGGAATCAGGAAAAGGAATCTGGTCAGGACAGGATCACACCCGAGCGGCGCCTCGTGATGCGTGAATTTTCCAGTAGTGGTTGTACACCGAGGAGCATCCCGTTAGGTGTACGCTACTGCGGAATCACTCCGTCCCCGCGAGACACGGCGGTACCCGTCATCACGGGGGAACGGAGCCAGGACGGATACAGGAGACCGGTACGGGGAATTTGTAGCATGTGTACGCCGAGGAGCACCCCGTTAGGCGTACGCTACTGCGGGACGGGGCCCACAACGGAGTAGAGCCTCCGCTGTGTGCTCCGGGGTGGTATATAGCCGGAGACAGGAGCACCCATTCAACTCCGGCATACACCTGCAGCGGAGGTACCCGCTGCCCGGTGTCGACGGTCGGAGCACCAAGCGTCGACTGATCCCTGACGCCTGCTCCGGAGGGGCTTTTATACCCCCCGGACGGAGGCGCGCGGGGTGAGGCTGCGGGGGCGGGCGCGGCGTTGCCGGCTGCCGTCAACGCGTGGCAACCGCGCGTTATCGATTTTTCGCCGGCTGGCTCTATTTCCTTCTCTCTCGCTCTAGGAATTCGGGTTTTTTCTACTGGCCGCGCCTCCCCGGTCGCCCTCGTTACAATAGTTTAGAACTTACTTTCAGAAATGTTTTCACCAAATTCTTTATTAGAAATCTTCTTTCTTTTTTTAATATCTGATTTAGATGCTGTGAATGAGTGTTCACTCTGATAATCAGTACTCTCACCATCTGAAATTTAGGTAGAAATGTTAGGAACATTCAGTCAGCAATTTCTCTTTAAAAATAATAGCTTATATCTTACTTTCAGAAATGTTCTCGTCAAATTCTTTATTAGAAATCTTTGTTTTTTAAATATCTGATTCAGATGCTGATGCAGATATGAATGAGCGTTTACTTTGATAACCATTACTCTCATTATCTGAAATTTATTGAGAAATAAGGATATTATAGAAGCATTCATAATTAGTAACTAAATTTATTTTCAGAAATTGTGGTTTATTGCTTACTTTCAAAAATATTTTCAAATTCTTCATTCCAAATAAATGAGTCTATTGGTGAACTTTTAAGTGGTGTACTTGATGCTCGTGATGCTGAGATTACAGATCGTGAAGGTTGCTTTACCAATAATGACCTAGAGGGAAGTCTACAGGAAGATTTGCTTCCAGAAGTAGAAAAGGACGATGAAGAGGATGTAAATAATGAAGGACTAGTATAATTAGAGGCCGTCCTACAACATTTTAATTTTCCCAAATTAATACAGCAACAGTTACACAATCGGAAAGAATTTATGTGAATATCAATACTTACTTTCGTGGGATATACAGATGAGACATGAAACGATGAATAGCCTTGCTCTGTGGTGTCAATAAATTTACATAAGATACATCATCCCTCCCTGAGCCTGACAGTTCTTTCTGTTTCGTAAGCATCACTATTTCTCGTCTTGAGCGACCATAGAGATTTCTCAACGTTTCCCACCTGTGCTTCGCCTGTGGTCCTATAACAGTGTTCACACGATGACACTTGACGTTACACATAATCTGCATGCACAAAACGATTGGAACTTACCACTTATTGGATGTTTCATGACTTTACCAATAGTAATCCATGCCATATCTTTTTCTTGTGTATAGGCTATGTGCACGATTTCTTGTGGCGCCGCTCTCGGACAATAGCGCAACAATTGGACCCTTAATTTTGCCTAACCGTATAGCGAGAAACACATATAAGTATTTTTATTTTAAAAAAGTGGCTGTGTTATGTGGTATGAATATTATATTATAAAAGTATGTGTAAAAATTATTCATTTGCATTTTTTTATTCGAGAATTTTACATGACAAGGAAATAATTGCTTTGTCTACATAACTTAGGATAATGGCTTCAATAGTTTTGCGAACTGGTTTTGAAAAAATTTCGCATTCTATCAAATTTACTGACGGCGTGTTAGCAAACGGGAAGAAATTGGCATTTTGTCACATAAAACATGTGGAAGAGTATGTCGACAACAGCTGCAATAATAGAATTACAGCGAAGTGTATTCGGCAAACATCTGTAACAACTACACCTTATAAACTTGAATTAGAGGTAAATACACGAATCTCAAATTGACAACTGCTTTGTTTATTATATTATGAACGATTAATTATTTTCTTGTCTAGCTCAATGCAGAACGACATATCGTACGGGTAGAATGCACCTGCATTGCAAAAGAGACTGGCGAATGCAAACACATTGCTGCCTTGATACACCGGATAAATAATGATAGAAGCGTATCTAAAACCAGCATTCAACAAGAGTGGGGTTTCCCGTCTATCACTCATCTCGTTAAAGAAAAATACTCGAAGGGAACAACTGTCAACGAGCTCTTTCCTCAAAAGGCGCTTAAAAAAGCACCTCCCGCGTTAGTTTTCACGACTGAAGACTTCGCCGATTTCACGTGCCCTGTCAAAAAAAGAATTGAATTAGAAAATATCTCTGAAGAAGAACGTGTATGTATCACTGTAATGAATGCATGTCTTTTGGAACGCGAAACGGAGATATTACATCAATACACAAAGAAGTGCATTTTCTATCTGTTGAAGGCTGCCAATCGTGGCATTATGATAAGCAAGACAGAGATTGTCTTGCCCACAAAAGAGCTACAGTATTATACAAAAGTCATATGTATGTCCGAAAATGATATTTTGCATTTATGTTTGCGAACCACGCAACAGAGCCAAACTTCCGAATGGTTCGAAGCAAGGCGCACGAGAATTACCGCGAGTAAAAAAGCACATCAAATAAAAACCATGACTCGTATTTCTGCACAATCTTTGCTCGATCAATTTCTAAATCCTAAAGTTTTAAACACTGCAAGCATCAATTACGGATTAGATAATGAGCAAAAAGCTCGTGACAGATACAAATTGGAACGCGACGTTCACCTTTTTCAAATCGGACTTTTTCTTTCCCCCTTGCAGCCTTGGCTCGGAGTTTCAGTGGATGGCGTTGTAATTAGTGATAGCAAAATAATTAAGCTAGTCGAAATAAAATGTCCTATATCATGTCGTTATAAGCCAATTTGGAACTGCGTAGCTCAAAAATTCACCGTAAGTTACATCGAAGATTCCAATGGTTCGGTGCAATTAAAAAGAAAACATTGCTATTATACTCACAAGGGAACGGTC
>NW_011965340.1:0-6321 GCF_000949405.1 Vollenhovia emeryi
AAATATTCATTTTTTTATCATCTTACCTTGTTTGAGTTGATGTCGCTTCATCCACCGCGATGAAGCCCTAGCTGATTCTAAGGTTGAAGGAACGCCTCGAGCGTTCGGTACGCGCATAAGTCTCATATTTAAGCCGCGGGTGCGTAGATAAGGAAGCGGGATGCAGTCTTAGAAGGGATCACACAATCATGACACAACATTTCCGCGATACACACCCACTTGCTGAGGCATAAAAACCCATCGAGTTAAGGGAAAAGCCCGAGCAAGCGTACACTTTATTAGCTCTCAACACCTGGCCGCCGCACTGGTGGCGCAGGCCACAACTCGTCTCATACGTGCACATTCACATCCGTCGGATTACAGTCGCAGTCGACATTACATTGAGTACCGGCTTAACGCGCGGTAATTGTCTCCCAGCGTGACCGAAATGGCTACGGAAGCCCGAAATGGCGGGTGCCGTTACAAACCGACACCGCCCCCTCCTCGCAGGTAGGAACACGCATCGCCCCGCGCGAACTGTTGCTACGCGGGCAACTGTCGCTACGCGTAACCGTAATGGCCGCGATGGCCTGAAATGAGGCTCGTGTCCCCCCCCCGGGAACACGGCCCACTACCGACGAGACCGCGACTCGCGGCCGACCCACAACCGACGAGGCCGCAATTCGCGGACGTCCCGTGGTGCCGCCGATACCCGCGACCCGCGGCCGTCCCACGGCGCCCGTCGGGGCACGCGACCCGCGGCCGGCCCACAACCTACGAGACCCGCAACCCGCGGACGTCCCGTGGTGCCGCCGATACCCGCGAGCCTCGGCCGTCCGACGATTACCTTATCCTCGTCCCTCTCCCGGTGGCCGGATCCGTCCTGTCCTCCCCGGCGGACGCCTGGCACAGGCGAGATCGCCCGGGCAGGATCCTCGTTCCATCGTCCTTTGCAACCGCAGTCTAGCGATCGTGGGATCCACGACCTTCCCGGTGATCCTGGTCCAAAGCCTCGACGGGTACTCGCCGGCTCCCAGATCGCCCTCGTTCCCGTGTTGGTTCGTACACGCTGGCGGCGACAGGCTCGTTCGCACAGGGTCCAACGTACGCCTCCTTGCCACTGTTCCCCTCGACTGACTGACCGTTACCCTTCACGGTCACACTGCACTGTCGCTAACCGGAAGGAAGGTTGCAGAAGCGGCGACTCGCACGCCGCGCTCGCCTCCGCTCACACTCGCTCGCACGTCGCGCACGTGCGGCCGCCGCCGCCGAGCACCTATGCCGTCCCGCGGCAATTCCGCTCGGCCGGTAACCCGGCTAATCCAAACTGTGGTCTATTCGCCGCGAACATACCTTAATACTTTTTTGAACAGAATAATGATATGAATCAACTGGTGTAAAGAAAACAAACTTTTAAAGAAAAAAAATTTTTTTTTATTGCTTATTACAAAATTATTTGTTTTCTTTACACCATTTAATTTGTATGATTATTCTGTTCAAAAAAGTGGAGAATTATCCGAAGAAGCACAGGAAGCTTGAAACAAAGACTTCAAGAAATATCGAGAGAACTTTGCTCGGAAAGTTTCTCGAGAGAAAACCATGCAAGATGTTTTTCATTGGCTCGTGGCATCTTCGGATCCTCTAGTTTCTAGTCTTAGGAAAATAACTCCGAAAAAAAGCAAAAGCTTATCACGTGACGCGATTAAACTGTTGCTGTCTTCCGATGGTTTCCCATGCTCTGCTAACGATGACGTTATGAGTGACGAAAACAGTTCTGTTGACGAACATTCTTAAGTTAATCTTATATTTAAATAACTTAATAACTAAATGTAATATATGACTGTCATCAAAACTATAGGTCACAATATCACCTTGTATTGTTTTTAACACATGACTAACAATTAGTTCGAGCTCAGCAGCCACAGTGCTCACATATACACGTATACATATATACACGTATTTTATAATTCGACTCTGTCTTATGTGACGACAATGACTCACTTAGGTTCGTTTCTTAATTTATATTCGTTTTACATATTAACTTCTTAATTTATATTCGTTTTACATATTAACTTCTTAATTTATATTCGTTTCTTAATTTATTATATAATTCGTCTCTTAATTTATTGGTATTTTATTATATTTTATATTATATTTTATTTATATTTATTTTACCTACTAACTTATTATACAATGTTGGATAATTATGTTTGTTGTTAATTTGCAATACTACTCGATAAGGACCCGAAATATAGAGTCGAAACATTTTATTATACCAATAAAGTGACAAGCCCAGTTGGGTTGACTATAAGCTCCCGCTTCCTTTTTTTGATCATTACTGGTGACTATAAGTAAATTCTCCCTTCGTTAAATAACTTACTTTGCTAAACTATATGTTTATAATAACCTAAATTGAACTGCTCTACATCATAAAGTTTTATTCGCACTGATTTCTAATCGAATCCGACAAGTTTTTGGCAATTTGACAAAAATGTCGGTCATTTCGAATCCGCCATTTTGAATTTCGGAATTTGGATTACGGATTCGTTTTCAGCGACCTCAAAAACCCTTATATACGGAGTTTTAATCAGATCTGACATCTGCTTGATATTTCGCCGAAAATTTCGAGATTTGAAACACTGTGCGCCGGAGTGAACTTCCTAGAAAAGAAAGCTAGTGGTCTCCAACCGTCAGAGTTATACTGCTCGAGGGCCCCACCCATAGAAAAGTCCGAAGCATCTGACACGACGCGAGTGTCGGCAGAATTGGACGGGTGTGCTAGTAACGCGGCGTTAGCAAGGTCGGTTTTGGCCTTTTCGAACGCGGTTTCGGCCTCATGAGTCCACTGAATTTCGCGTTTGTCATTTTTACGCGAGTCAGTTAAATATGCGTGTAGGGGGGCTTGTACGCGAGCGGCATGTCGAAGGCTGCGCCTATAAAAATTTAACGCGCCTAGAAAACGACGTAGTTTCCGCTACGGTCTTCGGCTTCGGGATATCCCGAATAGCAGCCACTTTTTCCTGAGAGGGTCTAAGACCGGATTTATTTACGCGAGGCCCGAGGAAAGTCAACTCCTCTACCCCGAAAACGCATTTGGATGGGTTAATAACTAACCCGAATTCCTTGAGTTTCTGGAAAACAATGCTTAGATGTTTCCTATGCTCCTCCAAGGTAGAGGATGCAATAAGAATGTCATCTATATAAGCAAATGCAAAATCTAGATCCCGTAGGGCGTGGTGGATGTACCGTTGAAAAGTCTGAGCGGCATTCCGAAGGCCGAATGTCATGGAGACAAATTCGAATAACCCGAACGGCGTTATGACGGCCGTCTTTGGTATGTCGGCTTTTGCCATTGGAATCTGATGGTAGGCCTTGAAGAGATCAAGGGAAGTAAAGATCGACTTACCTAATAAATTCGAGGTAAAGTCGTGTAGGTACGGTATTGGATATTTATCCGGTATTGTGACGGCATTTAAGCGACGGTAATCACCGCACAACCGCCAATCACCGTTACCTTTGCGGACGAGGTGGATTGGACTAGCCCAAGGACTGCTGGACGGCCTACAAATGCCTAACTCAGACAGCCTTTTAATCTCAGCCTTCGCTGCCTTTAACTTATCGGGGGGTAGCCGGCGTGGCCTCTCCGCGACGGGAGGACCGTTAGTCGAAATATGATGTTCGACAGCACATGCGGCAGGCGAAAGTGCCTGACCGCGACCGGTAACCTCGGGGAAACCCGACAAGATGTCCGCAAATTTATTGTCGTTACTGACTATCGATATTTTCATTTCCGGAACCGCTAATATTTGTCCGGACGCTGACAAGGAAGTCTCGCCGTCGATTAGACGACGTTTGTGCAGGTTGACCGTTAGCTTATAATGTGTCAACACGTCTGCACCGAGGATCGTAAAGGGCACGTTTGCTACGCGAAAATTCCAAATGATGGGACGCCGCAAGCCAAGGTCTAAAGTAAGACGACGCTCGCCGAACGTATCTATCAGAGTATTGTTCGCTGCGAAAAGTTTAAGTTCCGAGGGCGTGTTTCTATCGCGTAAGGACGCTGGGAGGAGAGAGATCTCCGCGCCCGTTTCTACTAAAAACCGTTGACCAGTGATCTGATCAAAAACGTGAAGACGGCTTTGTTTGTGCCCGACATCCCCGACCGTCTCTGCGCGGGGTGCGCGAGTTAGTTTTCCGCCACGTCATCTTTCCACGAGCAAGGCTTGCGGCATGACGTGACTTTCTTCCCGTACTTACGGTGAATGAAACAGTCTTATCGTCAGACTTATCTGCTTTATCACCACGCTTAGTATTATTACGCATGCGGGATGTGGAACGGTCACAGCGCAATTTTGCGACCGTTGTGCTCAGAGACTGGAACTGCTTAGTAAGCTTATTGATCCTCTCGTCAGTGCTCAAAGGAGCTTTAGGACGAGCGCTTTTGGATTCTTTCGGCGCGACCACGGCGACTGCGGAACTGGGACCGTTAATGTCCGCGAGTTTATCCGCGATTTCTGCTAATTTTTGCAGATCAGGTTCGTTAGTTGCAACCAAAATGGCTTTGTGCGTGTCGGGTAACAACTCAATAAAGAGAGATCTTAATACGGCAGGACTGCATTGCCCACCGTTGAGCTGATTCATCTGACTTAACAAGTGAGAGGGCCTCCGGTCCCCCAGCACCTGACCTTTTAACAATTGCCGTAAACGGGCCTCCGGTGAGACCGCGAATGTCGCGAGAATCCTGTCTCTGAGCGCTTTGTACAGGTTATCGGGCGGTGGATCCGCCGTAATCAATTCTCGGATATGACCTCGGGGTCGAGGCTAGCGACCAGGTGATCGACTTTAGTACTATCGACGGTTATATTCGCGTTTCTAAACGACGCTTCAACACGCAAAAACCAATCTTCCGGGGCCTGTCGCCAGAAGGGCGAGATCTTAGGCACCCGGTACGATTCTACGCGCGCGTCTTCGTCCGGCATGTTTAAACTATGTGACGCGTACCGCGAACCAAGAAAAAATGAGAATACAGATAAACCGAGGAGAAATACCGGAATGAGGCAAAACATATGCCTCTATGGTCTCGATGTTCTTGTAGAGTCGTTGTCCCTCGCAGGGGGGTAGAGCTCTGACTCGAGACGTCGGCGAGAAGAGGGTAGAGGCGCTGTCCTGCGTCCCGCCGGACGGCGGTGCCTGCTGGATGCGCTGCCAGGGGTGTCCCTCAAAGCCGATGATGCGTGCGCGCCGGGGGCTGAATGCACAACGCGTCCCGTTGATGTAGTCCTCCGCGCGACGGGATGGACCCGCGCGCTGCCGGTACGGCTCGCTGGTGCGAAGACGTCCGCCGGGATGGCTGCGCGGAATGCGCGCCCGCCGGGATGACTCGCTGGCGCGAAGATGTCCGCCAGGATGGCTGCGCGGGATGCGCGCCTGCCGGGATGACTCGTATGTGCCCAAGCGTAGCTCGGCCGCGTTGCCGGGAATCCCTTCCCAAGAGATCCCGGTGACTTGCGTCCGTAGACGGGACACGGCCGATCCCTTTCTTTACAAAATGGCCTCCTCGCTGTTTGCTTGGAGATAATGGACCCGCCCGAATTTTCGGGAAGGCCCGCCACCATGGACTCGCCCGGCGTCGTTGACGTAAAAAATGGGCCGTCCGCGGATCCTCGAGGCTGGTATGGCGTGTGCGAGGTCCTCTCGAGGGCTGCAGGTCCGCCCAATAAGCTGGGGATGACCTGAGCCCCGCTGTCGTTCCTTGAAGCCGCCGATGCGAGCGTGAATCGCGCGGATGCGCGATCACGTCGGGGTCACCAATTGTGGGCTTAAGTAGTTTCTGAAGCCCCGGCAGAAGTGCCACAGAACTTCCTGGCCGGTAGCTAGTATTTGTGAAGGCGGCAATGACGTAACTCAAGTATAAGAGATAACGTATAACTTTATTATAAATCGCAACTGCACGTCGAGATGGCCGATTTCGATCGTGCATGAGGCGAGGAACGACTGTTACAAATTTCTGTCCCGCTCGGACAGCGTCACCAACGACTATGACTATGTCGTAGTGTAGATGGGCGACTCAAGTCGCCACAGATCGATCTATGCAGCTGACATCTATGAACTACTCGGTTAACTACAGTTGCGGTCAGTAACCCATTTCCTATGGTAAAAAGTTGTCACAACAGCCAAGATACACCCTGTATGTATATTACATAAAAAAAGAGAGAGCAATAATACGATACATCTTTCCTTGTCTACCAGATTGCAGCGCCATCTTATCATCATGCAGTCCTCTACTTATCATTCTACAGCTGTATTTGCATTTATAAACTTTTATCTAACCCTATCTTTTTT
>NW_011965341.1:0-6322 GCF_000949405.1 Vollenhovia emeryi
GCAATAAGCAGTGATTGGCATTCTGTAAGTTTCTCCATGCTTAACTTTTCTAATTTTTCTTCCAAAGTACTCAAGACTGGTAATAAATACCCCATGTACATTCCGTTTTCACTTTGTAAAATATCCAATGCGCGCGCTAAAGGTTCCATTACCTTAATCAAATAAAAAATTAAAATATGAAGTCCACATTTTGTATTAGGTATTTATATATAAAAATAATGTATAAAATAACAATTTATAAATAGTAATTAATAACTTTGTATGCTATATTTTTCTTACTTGGCAATACTCTTCCAAAAATTTAATATCATTATCAGTCAGTCTCTGCAAACTGCAGTAATCAAGATTGATTTATAGCTTCTGTATTATGTTTTAAAAGCTTCATAAGCTGAACTATGGAATCAAACGTAGAATTCCATCTATTAAAATAAGAAATTATTGAACAATGAAAGTAGGTTTATTATTTTTAAAGAAAAACTTTTATATTTATAAATGTAAACGTGACAGGAAATTTTCTTACCTTGTAATAACGGGAGTTTTCAAGTAAACGCCACATATCTCTTTTATTCTGTCAGCTACCAGCGTAGACTGGTTTTGTTTGTTCCACAATTTTGTCAACTTTGCGAATACCGCTCTGTACTTTTTTTTATACAACATATTATCCTCCAAGGCCTTTTCTGCATCTTTTACAGCAATTAAGTTTAGTAAATGACTAACACATCTGTGATGTGCAGGAAGAGTGATCACATCTTCTGTATCTATTAAATTGTTTTCTTCATTCATAATTCATAAATCATTTAAATTGTGAAACTCTACAGAGGATTCTTCGGTAAAACTTCGGAAACACGGACCCAGCCCCAATGACCTTGACCTTGGCATATGTTGTCAAGGTCACCTTACTGATTGTAAGTCAATAAATGCTGGACTGTCTACAATCGAGAGGGGCTGAAGATCCTCAATAATAAATCGCAATATAGCTCTATCTAACGTGTTTTGAGTTATTGCAATTTTTCCAGAGCCCCATCTTTCCAATTTTTGTTGTTTCTGTGTATTACAAGTATTAAGCGTGTCTTCATTTGGTCGTTTTGCAAGTTTACATTTTGCGTTTTCTATATTTTGTAATATTGGGCGTAAATATTGTTGGTGTTTTGCCTAATAATTTATAATATATTATATATTACACATTAACATAGCATGTAAATAAACAAGAGAAACTTAAAAAATTAATATAAATATGAAAATTAAAGATACAACATACAACTTACATTTATATGCTTCTTTAAATTTGCCGATGAGCTTTTATTAGCATGTATGATTTTTCCGCCGACGCATAATTTGCAAGAAAATGCAAAGTTGTTTTCATTACTAAAGTTAGGTAACAAAATAAACACTTCAGAGAATGCCGGCCATGGCATTTTTTTGTTTGGCGACGTACTTGCTTTTTCACTTGTTACAGTTGTTTCATTCGAGGATGTACTGTCCTGGTTCATTTCACTTATGATCTCAATCTCACTCAATGTTGTATTCATGTTTTCACTATATTATTTCACACCAAAAGATGCAATAAAGACACCAAGAAATAACGTGGTATGCACAAAAGAAACAAACGACAAATGACTAATGAAGAGTATATGATTTCGCGCGTTGACATGTTCTCACTTGTTTGAACCAGCAACATAAGGACGAGATATTGCCGTAGCGTCTTACGTCACTTTATACGGGGTTTACAATGCGAGTTTCAGAGTCGCAGTCGTAAGAATAATCGACTGTAATTGGTCAATTCAGTCAGACACATAGGGATTGATCAATCATAGTTGACTATTCTTACGATTACGACTCTGAGACTGGCATTGTAGACCCCGCAATACGTGAAAACTAAGAACCTTGCTTATGCGATACGTAAGCCCAACCCTACAGCAACACACAAAAAGCAACGTTACTAACCACGGTTACTTAACTGTTCCAACAGTCATCGATCATATAGAACCGAGACATCGATAAATGCTTACAGCGCATTCTCATGTGACATTGACTTTCAGCGCCCTATATCGGAATTTTTGTCCAATCAAGAATAATGCGCGCGACCAGCGCGCGATCTACTGAACAGATATAAAAGATAATAGAGAACTAAAGTAACGATAAAAGTAACGGCTGAATTCGTTACCGTTACTGAAAAAATGTAACGACGTTACCGTTACCGTTACAGACATAAAAAAGTAACGATCGTTACCGAAAAAAAGTAACGAAAGCGGTAACGGCGTTACAAGTAACGCGTTACTTCCCAACCCTGTATACATATATATATGTTGACATTGAACTACTATCATATTAGATAAGGGTAAAATGAAAAATTAACCCAAGTTGACAGTCATACCCAACCAACACTCAATTATTGAAAGGTAACACCGAAAATGACACCAAAATATAAGTCACACCAAATTATTTGAAGGTAACACCAAAAATCATATTTAGGTTGACGGTTATATCCAACCAACACTCAATTATTTGAAGGTAACACCGAAAATGACACAAAAATGTAGGTTACACTGAATTATTTGAGAGCAACACCAAAAATTATACTTAGGTTGACAGTCACACCCAACCAACACTCAATTATATTTGATGGTAACACTGAAAATAACACCCAAAATGAAGATCACACTCAATTATTTAAGGGTAACACCCGAAATGACAACAAAATTGAGGGTAAACCCTCAAAAGACACCCAAATTGATGGTAAACACCAAAAATTTCGGTGTATTTTTCGTAAGGGTTGCAGCACAATATTACTGTTACATTACTGTGTAATATTTCTATGTAACATATCAGTAATATTAATGTAATATTACATTGCAATATGTAATATTACCGCAATATTACAATATAATATTACTGATATATTGCGTGATATTATGTGCTATGTGGGTTATTACCCACACAAAAATTTCCAGATAACCTTTTCTGTCAGATAAGAAAGTATTGTATATACACCCAGATAGCACATGGACGTCCACAGGATGTCCGATGGACGGCCGCATCTGGACATTCGGACGTCCAAAGTACGTCCATTTAAGGCCCGTGGGATGTCCATTGGTCGCCCATGGGATGTCCAAAATGCACTGCTTTAGAGATCCATAGGACGTCCAAAATACATCCAACTTTGGATCTATTTTGGACCTGTTTTGGACCTATAACCGAGCAGAAATTTCAGTAGGGTCCTGGTAGGGGTCTAATAAGGATGCCTTAATGCCTGGTCAGGCACTCATCAGGCAGCCCTGACAGGGCCCTGACCGTAAATGTAACGTCGAGAATTAAAATTGCCTGATCAGGTTTTCCTTATCAAGACCTCATGACTTTCCCTTTGTCGCATTTTCTAATAGGGGGTTGGGTATCAGTAGGCTTCCTATTCAAAAATTCTTAAACTAATTTTTAAATTGTGTTAAATTACGTAGTCATCAAAAGTATATTCAGGTTATTGAAGTTTATCCATGATCCAGACAACTCGCTGTCGCATCATATCGGCTCGCCTCTTATACTAATACGGGATGATTTTTACATACGAGAAAGACTAACACGCGGTCGCCACGTCGCGGCAGTATGTGGTACTAGTGCTATCTATTCAGGTTAACGTTTATCAAATTCTATGAGAGAATCAGGCGTACCGGATCAGGCACATGTCAGGGATTCCTTAATTATTAGGGCATTCTTTGCTAGACAGCACACGACGTCCAATGGACGTCCATTTTATGTTCTTATTTAGTCCAAACGTCCATGGACCTAATATGGACGTTTTAAGAACGTACATTATTGGACGTACAAAATATGTTAATTTTGGTACGTTTTAAAGATGTCCATTTTATGTATTTATAAGAAACTTCCCAATAAACACAAGTACGTCCTATGTACGTACAATGAACATCCATGCCGGATATTGTGTACATACATCGAACGTCCATATCAGTTGCAGCTGACGTACAAAGAACGTCCATTGTACACCCATTTGCAACTCCAATAGACATCCATAAGTTGTCCATTAATGAACATTTATGGATGAATTATGGATGAATTATGGATGAATTATGGATCGTAAATGAATAAACTATGAATCTAATGGATGAACTTTGGACTTTTTATGGACAAAATTGAAATCTCTACTGGATACATTCCCGGGTAGAAATTTTACTGGGGTGAAAATTCAATTTTTTAAACTCATTTTTAAATTGTGTTAAATTACATAGTCATCAAAAGTATATTCAGGTTATTGAAGTTTATCCATGATCCAACAACTCGCTGTCGCATCATATCGGCTCGCCTCTTATACTAATACGGGATGATGTTTACTTACGAGAAAGACTAACGCGCGGTCGCCACGCCGCGGCAGTGAGTGGTACTAGTGCTATATATTCAGGTTAACGTTTATCAAATTCTATGAGGGAATCAGGCGTACCGGATCAGGCACATTTCAGGGATTCCTTATTAGGGCATTTCTTACTTCCTCCCTATCGGACCCTGACGTCATACACAAGGCATGCATGATTTCATTTCTACTCGGGAGTATATATCCATAAATTAGTTATATAAAGGGAATCTTAAATGGATGTCCACTGGACGTCCGTTTGTGCACATCCAATGTATATCTTTGTATGGATGTACAATGGACGATCTTATTATGTCCATGGACGTATAGTAGTAAAATGAACGTAAAACGGACGTCCATAAGATGTACGGTGCTATTTGGGATGCGTTTGGCGGCTCACATATGCCTTTATTTATATGTTGCGACGTTATATCTATTCACGGATCGTACCAATATAATATAGTATAACAAATTATAACAATTATAATTACTAATACTTATTATATTCATTATACTATTATATTCATTATAATCTCCATTATATATTATATTGACAATTATCATTTTTCTAATGTTACTTTATTTCATATTGCAAGACTTTAAGCAGATAGCATGTATAAAAAGTTATTTTTGCAAAGGCTGTAGTACTTATATACAAGTGATAGTTAAAATAGTCCCACACGGAACAAAACCTCCAATGGACGTTCATAAAACATCCATAACTCCACCAAACGTCCACCTCCATGGTGGAAATTAAATAGATGTCTTATGGACGTTCATTTTACATCTACGATGGATGTCCATGAAATATCCATCAGAAACATCCATTAGAGCTTTCATCATGTGTATGATCTGATCCCATAGAGAACAAAACATCTAATGGACATCCACTGAACATCCATCATGGAAATTCAGAACTTCCAGTGGAGGTCCACGTAACGTTCACAAACTCCACTGATCGTCAAAATGTCCGCTTGTAACACCTCCACTGGATCTCCATAAGAAGTAATGATAGAGGTTCTATGGAAATTATTATATAGACCCAGCAAACAGCAAAGTAACAATTACATAACATCAATGCAAATGTAATATAACAGGCATGTGTTACATTACATTTATATTGATGTTAAGTAACTGTATACTTTGGTATTTGCTGGGGACATATATTGAAGCTTTTATAGACATATAATGGAAATCTACTGGAGTTCCTTTTTGGAGGGTTAGACATTTCATGGAACATTTTTAGATTTAATATGGATATATAATGGAGCTCTAATGGATGTTTTTCAGAGCTTCTATAGATATTTAATGGAATTTTCTTGGAGCATCTTTAGGTCACGCATGGATATTCGTGGAGCTCTTATAGAATTAAGATTTAAATGTGACTCTGCGCAGCACACGGACACGGTTGCGCTTGTGTGAGTGAGCACCGTGTGTAGCATTTTGATGGTGCTCGGAACCCAAAGTTTGCATCTCTGGCCCAAACGTACCGCGTGCATATGCGCGCTGCTGTCTCATCGCCCGTCCACTGTCTTCTGGGCGGTCGATCGTCATTTTGTGGTGAACGCCCAAACGTACCGTGTGCATATCCTCCATTACTTCGGTAGAGCTCGATAGACTGCTACGCAGGACGGTGAGATAGAAATATTGCCTTTTGAAAAGTAGGCACACGTAGGTACGTATATGTGCAACCATGTCTCTTTCTCTGAAGCGTAAGTCGATCGTCATTTTGTGGTGAACGCCCAAACGTACCGTGTGCATATCCTCCATTACTTCGGTAGAGCTCGATAGACTGCTACGCAGGACGGTGAGATAGAAATATTGCCTTTTGAAAAGTAGGTACACGTAGGTACGTATATGTGCAACCATGTGTCTTTCTCTGAAGCGTAAGTTATTACCTTCTATATCTGCAAGACATCGTCGTAGGTTAATCCGAGAAGAACATGAAATTTTTTCATCAATATA
>NW_011965342.1:0-6325 GCF_000949405.1 Vollenhovia emeryi
GGAAAAAAGGAAATGCAGGGTATGTGAGAGGGAAGAGCAGACGTGGGAACTTGTGTGGGACGAATGTACAGGGTGGGGGAGGGAAAGAGGATGGCAGGAAATGATAGAAGTAGTACTAGGGGAGAAAGGGGAGGGAGAGACGTGGATGAAAAAGATAGAGGATTGGAGAAAGGGAAGGATAGAGGAGGATGAGAATGAGGAGGAGATGGAATGGAAGGAAAGAGCAGCGGAAGCGGAAGCCAGAATGAATGGAGGAATGAATGTAAGAATGATTGAGGATGCGGAGAATGGGTAGTCTCTCTCTCTCGGCGGGGAAAATAGAAATTAAGAAATGGCGTAGGATTAAGAAAAGGTGAGCGGAGAAAGTGGAGGAGGAAAGTGTAAACGGAGCGGTAGCCCGTATTCTGTGTACCGCAGAATAAAGATACATACATACATACAATTACTATAATAATGATTTCTAACAAAATTTGATTGTAAACTAACAATCTCCATTATTATAAACAATCAAATAAACAAATAGTAATTGTTAGATTCCTTATTTCAGGGTATTTTTAATATATGAATTAGTAACACGTGGAATTATTAGCCAATAGATATTAGAATTACGTTAACAATGTAAATTTGTTGTTAATAACTGTTTGAGTTAGTGTCGCTTCATCCGCCTGGACAAAGCCCTATCCGAATTTACAATTATCGGAACGCCTCGGGCGTCCGGTATGCGCATAAGTCTCATAAATATCAAAGCCGCGGGCCCGTAGATAAGGAAGCGGGATGCAGTCTGAGAAAGGATCACACAATCATGACACAATATTTCCGCGTTACACCCCCACTTGCTGAGGCATAAAAACCCTTCGAGTTAAGGGAAAAGCCCGAGCAAGCGTATCCTTTTATTAGATCTCCCCGCCTAGCCGCCGTATTGGCGTCGTAGGCCAAACTCGCCTCACACGTACACATTCACATCCGTCGGATTACAATCGCAGTCGCCTTTACCTTGAGCACCGGCTCAACACGCGGTAATTGTCTCTCAGCGCGACCGAAATGGCTACGGAAGCCCGAAATGGCGGGTGCCGTTACAAACCGACACCGCCTCCTCCTCGCAGGTATGAACGCGCATCGCCCCGCGCGAACTGTTGCTACGCGGGCCACTGTCGCTACGCGTAACGGTAATGGCCGCGATGGCCCAAATGAGGCTCGTGCCCACCCCGGGGGCACGGCCCGCCACCAACGAGACCGCGACCCGCGGCCGTCCCACAACCGACGAGGCCGCAATTCGCGGACGTCCCGTGGTGCCGACGATACCCGCGACCCGCGGCCGACCCACGGTGCACGTCGGGGCACGCGTCCCGCGGCCGTCCCACATCCGACGAGACCCGCAACCCGCGGTCGTCCCGCGGTGCCGACGATGCCCGCGACCCGCGCCGTCCGACGATTACTATCCTCGCAATCACGCCTCCCGGCGCGCAGGCCGGACCTGCACCCTCAATCGAGCCGAAGGGCGCTCGCTTTCCCCGCTGGCGGGATCCGCTCGATCCTCCGGGGCCGACGCCTGGCGGAGGCGAAGTCGCCTGGGCCGGGTCCCCGTTCCACCGTCGTCAAGCCGTGGGCGGGCGTCGCGTAGTCTTCCGTGATGGTGGACTGGATACCGAGTACTATGCAGGCGCTCTTCACAGGCCCACTCGCTCGTCCTCGTCCTCTCGCAGCGGCTGGCTATCACTCGCAGGATCCACGGGCCTTCCCGATGGTCCTTGTCCCTCGACCGCTACTCGCCGGCTTCCGAATCGTACTACACGTCTCTTCCGGATCGCACCGTAGTCCGCACTGTCACTAACCGGAAGGGCAGGGTGTGTATATGGCGACTCGCACGCCGCGCTCGCTTCCGCTCACACCTGCGCGCCGCGCACGCGCGGCCGGCTCCGCCGAGCACCTACGCCATGCCGCCAGCGACGCCGCTCGGCCGGTACACCGGCTAATACAAACTGGGGTTCATTTGCCGCGAACAATAACCAACACACAAAATATAATCAAATCATTGATCATGCTCGCGCGCGCGTGTGTAATGTTGTACATAATTGTGTAAATTATTCCTGTGACAGGAAATATGTTTTTTAAACGGTTTAGTCAGCTTATAATTGGTATTACTGAGTTAGCACGCAACAAAGATTTTAAGCGCTTCCGAGAATTTCATACTCGAAAGTATTCTCGACTGGTAGCAAATCAAGATCTCATCCACAAATTGCTTATGTCTTCTGATCTGTATATCGCTTCCTTAAGGCAACAATGGACAAAGCCGGAAGATGAGGTTGATATCGAAATTATGCAGCTAATTCAGCAATACCAATTACAAGCTGACTAAACCGGTTAAAAAACATATTTCCTGTCACAGGAACAATTTACACAATTATTTACAACATTACACACGCGCGCGCGAGCATGATCAATGATTTGATTATATTTTTGTATGTTGGTTATTAACAACACATTGTTAACGTAATTCTAATATCTATTGGCTCATAATTCCACGTGTAACTAATTCATATATTAAACATACCCTGACATATGGAATCTAAAAATTATTATTTGTTTATTTGCTTGTTTATAATAATGGAGATTGTTAGTTTACAATCAAGTTTTGTTAGAAATCATTATTATAGTAATTTTAGATCGATTAAGTTAATAAACTAATTATTTCTGTGATAAAGCACGGGGAACCATAATTTGTTTCAATAATTTGTTAATAAAAATTAAGTTAAATTATTATTGAAGTATTTTGTTTCTTATGATGGGACAACATTGATTTTCATCGATAGTAAGGTTGTTAAAGTAGCTTGGAGTCAGATGAAAAATAATTTAGTCGAAAAGTGCTAGTTTAACACATTTTTTCTTACATATTTTTGAACCAACAAAAAAAATTCAAAATTCGGCTCTCACAGTTCTCTTCAGAATTTATTTCCGAGTATTTCTGTTCAAGAAACATTAAAATCGGTTAAGAAATACGACCTGTAGCCTATTTTGAACAAGTGTTTCTCCGTTCAGACCACTGTGCGGCCTAAGACAGCGACTTTTAAAAATTAATAAGTCGTTAACTATTGCAAAATCAACAAAGTGGTACAGGACTTTTCGACTTACAATTAGTTTAGTCCACTCTATCCCACAATAAGCGTTGATGCGGGTATTACCTAACACCCTGTATATAAAATATACAGGGTGTCGGATTCGATTTGTTCCACTCCAAGGATTATAGTAGATTGGGTCAAACTGAGAAGAAAAGTTGTATACCATTTTACAAAATCTGTAATTATTATCGCGTAATTAAGAAAAACGTCTGAGCCAATAAGTGCACGGAGGAGTTGAAGGCCGGACTCGGCAGACATGCAAAATGGTGTATTATTCTCCTACCACCAGAAAAACTTTTTCGGCGCGGTGTCATACAAGAGCTACGCGCCGCGTCGCTAGCCGTCGATGCTCACGCCGCGATATTCGAAAAAGTATTCGCCGCACCCCAATACATTTCTTATCCAGGGAACTGGCAAAAGAAACGCGTCCCTACAATAATGCCAGCTCAATAGACGTGGAGTTATTACTGCTTCATGATAACGTTCGACCATATGTTTCAAGAACAACAGTTTAGAA
Organism: Vollenhovia emeryi; assembly: GCF_000949405.1. NCBI lineage: Eukaryota > Metazoa > Arthropoda > Insecta > Hymenoptera > Formicidae > Vollenhovia > Vollenhovia emeryi. Next base: position 3,634 of record NW_011965342.1, read on the forward strand.
ATCTAGAAATTATACGAGAGTTGCAGTATGAAACTCTTTTTATTTGCTCGTTTACAAGTTACTAATTATTTAATATTGCTATTTTAACATAGGGTCTTACGGGAACTGAGACAAATAATAAATCATTCAAAAACTATTAAAACCAACGCTAAAAATTATATTTTTTGTATCATTTTTTTCAAACATGTAAAAGTTTTCTGCGAAGTTTTAAAACGATTTGCTTGCTCGTTTTGCAATTATTATTAAGAAAGCGCTATGATCATCAATTGACGCGATATCGACGACGGAACGTGACAACGCCGCATCCCGACTTAATCTTTCAAGCTAAAAAATTTTTACATTTTCATTAAACTCAAATTCTATTCACAATAAACAATACTTTAAAATATGATTTTATTAAAGGTAGGTAAGGAGAAACGGCCAATACGAGCCCACAGCAGGTGTTCGTGCGAAATTGTCAATGTTTTTTTTAAAAACAATTTAATAAATAATCCAAACGTTTCGACCCGTTTTTGGGTTATCCTCAGTGAAGCTGGAATAAAAGATATGAAACATAGTCTTAAACAACTTTACAAAATATTATAAATTTGCGAAAAAATACAATGAATTTTTATCTGATTGGATACATAACTTAATACCACTATTATTGAGAATTATCCTCTGACAGTTTCAACGAGATTTAATCTTTGAACTGGTGATTGCCAAGTAAAGAGTTAGATTTGTTAATTCGATAATTCTAAAAGTAGAGAATGTAATTCGTTAAACTATTCGTTATGAATTCAAAGGTAATAACTCACCGAAGTTGAGAGAAGACAGCCACGACGAGTGGTAAATAATAAATGACAATGACAAGTGGTAGTGCGAAAATAAAAGCAAAACCGGTGTAGCAAATAAGGATTGCCAAAACAATAATTGAGTTGGTAATGTAACTATGTTAGTGTCAAGATTAAATCTCGCTGAAACTGTCAGAGAATAAATTCTCGATAATAGTGGTGTTAAGTTATGTATCCAATCAGGTAAAAATTCATTGTATTTTTTCGCAAAATATTAATATTTTGTAGGGGGGTGGAAAGGTGAAGGAAAGGTGGAGGAGAAGATAGTAGGGAGAGAGTAGGAGAGGAGACGAGCGAGGGAGAGGTGAGAGAGACGGAGAGAGGAGAAAGGAAAGGAAGGAGGAAGGAGGAGCGAGGACAGCGGACGGGGGAGAGAGAAGGACAGAGCGGAGGAAAGCGGAATCGAGGGCGTATCAGAGGCGGCAAAGGGAAGGAGATGGAGAAGGAGGAAGGAGAAGCGGCGAGAGAAAGAAGGACAGGAGGTGGGAGGGAACGAGACAGAAGGAGAGAGGAATGGGAAGAAGAAGTACTGGAACAGCTGAGGACCTTGGCGAGAGAGATGAAAAGAATGAGAGAAGTGAGATGGAAAGGAGGGAGGAGAGAGAGAGAGAGAGAGGAGGGAGGAACAGTGGAGAATGGAAAGATGGATGGGGGAGGCGAGGAGTAGGGAAAGGAGGGAAGGAAGGACGGACGTAGATGAGGAGCGGCAGGAGAAAAAGGAGAAAGAAAAGGAGAAGAGGAGCAGGGGGAAGAAGGCAAGGGAACAAGTAAAGAGGCGGAGGGGAAGGGGGCGAGATGGAAGGAAGGAAGCAAAGCGACAGGAGATGGAAGACAGGAGCAGAAGGGGCAAGAGGATGGAGAGAGGATCGGAGAGAAAAGGAAGGAAGAGTGGAACAGTCAAGGAGGGATATGGAGAGGACGCGAAACCAAGAGGAAAAGGAAAGAGGAGAGAGAGAAGAGGAAGGAGAGAAAGACTTGCAGAGGAAGCAGAGGGAGAGAGAGGAAAGAGAGAAGAAGATAACGGAGCCAAGGAAGGGGATGGGAGAAGAAGGAAGTATGGAGGCGAAGGAAAGGGATGGGGGAAAGGGAGGAGAGGACGAGCAGGAGGACGATAAAGGGGGGAGGGAAAGAGGAGGAAAGAAGAGTGAGGGGCAGGGAAGGGCGGGAGAGGGAGAAGGGGAGAAAAGGGAGGAAGATAGAAGGAGAAGATTAGTATGGAGAGGAGTAGAGGGCATGGACAGGGAGGAAAGGTTATGGAGGATTAGGAGGGCGGTAAAAAACACGATAGGTAGGGATATAGGATATAGAGATAGGGGATATAGTAAAGAGGATAGGGGAGGGGGGAAGGGTAGTAGTGATCACAGAAATAGTGGAGGAGGAGGATAGGGAGGAGACGATGACGAAGGCAGACTTTCTAAGGGCGAAATGGGGGTTAAAAGTAGACGAAGACCTGAGTATGGAGGAAAGAAGGACGAGGTGGAGGATGTTAGAAAGGGCGAGAGTGGAGAGAAGCAGAGGGAGAAGAGTGAGGGTGGATAACAGGAGAATGTGGGTGGATGGGAGAGAGTGGATATGGGAAAGGGGGTTAGAGGAGTGAGAGGGAGAGTGGAGAGCTAGATAGAGGGACGGGGGAGGGAGCTGAGGAAAGTGCCAGATTTAAGATCTTGATGTTATAGGTGAGGCGAAGGAGAAGGAGAGAGGCAGGAGGGAAGAGAGGAAGAGAAGAAGGATGGAGAGTGGCACAGGAGGAGCGAGAAAAGGAGGATGGAGGACGAGGAAAGGAGAGAACGAGGGAGGAGAAGGAAAAGTAGAGAAAACGCGAGCGAGGAGGGGGGAGAGGTCCACCTCTTTTTTTTTTT
>NW_011965343.1:0-6327 GCF_000949405.1 Vollenhovia emeryi
CGTTATTCGTTCGTACGATCGCTTGTTGTCCCTCATAGCCACTCGCAAAGGTGTAGTGTGGATTGTAGTACTGCTTCAGGCTCGACTCATCTCGAAAGTTCTGCATCGAACACCACACGTGACACAATAAACATGGAAATCTCGACAGCCAATATTCATTAAATTCGTTAGGAATCTCGCCGGGACTCTCCTGTGCTTTCGGGCTCAGTTCTCTGTAATGGTGTTTCTGAAAACATATCGACACGCGTTAATGACGAGTCGTTTCAAGTTCAATGATTGCGTCTATTTTTAATCTCGGTAGATTCAAAATAGATTAGACTTGTTGAATATAAAAGAGGAGGATTCTGGAAATATTTTAAACAAATCTCTTCAAGTAAAGAGTTATTAGAAAAATTAAGAATCGCAAGTATTACTCGTTTAGCAAGGTGTTCATTTGATAAAAGAATCATGTTTTGCAGTTTAAGGACTCCAGGACAATTTTATAATTTCGAATCTCTTGAATATTATTTTCTTGATAGTGCACACTTGGAGTGTTGTATCGATAATTTTGTAAAAAGCGATCAAGTTTCTAGTATTTGAAACATTAAATCTGTTTAATTCTATGTATCTCTTTCCGTAAGTAAGAATAATAAAGAATAATAATAATAAATCAGTAATCATCTTATGATAATTTACGTTTGTATAATTGACTGTGCGATAAAGCGCATTGTACTCGCTAACCTTGTTTCGTAAAGCCCTAAGTAGATCTCTCACGCTCTCGCCTCGATAACTTCTGTATTTGCGCGAATCTGTCGTAACTTCGAGATCTATGTACAATCTCCAATCGTCCCCTGTCACGCGCTCGCCGCAAGTCTCCAATGCTATTAAAGCCGGACTGTTGGACTGGTCCTTTTCCACACGATCGCTAATATCCTGTCGCACAAATTACAATAGAGAAATGAAATGAAGGAAAGGCTCGCGTGATTTCTCCTCTCTGACACTTTCCTTTTCTCTTTCTTTCGAAAGAAAAAGGCGAACAAGCAATAATGAATATTTAAACAATTTTATTCTATATACCTGAAAGAAACCGAGAATCTCTGCTAAATTCCAAAAGAATGGATAATTACAGATTGCCGAAGCTGGCGGCCTCGCAGCAGGATTACCGCATATCATTGCCTTCGTAAGTAATAACGCTAATTCTCTGTCACTCGGAGGTACTTTCTCGAGCGATGTCAGATTGCTCTCGCCACCTGCATATAAGAAATAACATGAATAGAGAACCGAAGGCAAGTTGAACAAAGCTGCTTACTTACAGAGAATATTCGCTTGTCTTCGTAGCGGATCGCCGAAAGGATGCTTGCCATTGGAAAGAACGTAATAAAAGACGCAGCCAAGCGAGAAAATGTCGACCGCGCATGTCGTCCTTTCTCCATTCAGCATCTCTGACGCGATCCAACCATCGGTTCCAGTGATACCGGATCTCCGTGAAAATGATACACGGCCGAGCTGAAGTTTTTTACATAATCCAAAATCCGACATCATGGCGCGTACCTCTCCGCCAGGTCCAGGAACAGAGAGCAAGACGTTGTGACTATGAACTACATACGCAAAGATTTGTACGACAAATTTGAACAACAATTGAAAATAAAAATCCAAGTTACTTAGTCTCCTCACCGATATCCAGGAAATGAAGATGCGCTAATCCGGATGTGGCCTGATGCAAGATATTTTTCACTGATATCTTTCCCCTGTCATATTTTCCCGTGACGTAATCCTGCAAAGTGGCCTCTGCTAGTTCCAAGGCGATGTATCTGAACATACGATCCTGTTCGGTACAAAAATATCTGACTACGTTGGCGTGTGCGTCCGATTCTCTCAAGAGGACTACCTCTCGATCAGCTAACGTAAAGCAGTCTGGCAACAACCGCTTCACAGCTATAGCGCGACCGTCAAATTCACCTTTGTACACGAACTTTCCGTCGCATCCTTTGCCAAGGACCTGTCTCGTGTCAAAAGTAACTTTTCCCACTTTGATGACCAAACCACCCCCGATCTCTTGCTGCGTAACGACAGAGTTGTTGCCCGATTTACCAGAATAATTCATACGACTGCTCTCGCGTGAAGCCTTGAGAAACACACACACACAATCGATTTAAGGGAAGAAAACTAAGTAAAATGGTAAAAAAATCGAAATTTTTTTTATTTAATATTTCGAAAGTATAACATCTTGAGAGTATTCTGGCAAAAGAAGAAGTAGAAATTCGAAATATTTACGGAGCTATCACCCATTGTCGAGACGCACCTGGAGCGCCGGGAGCGTACCTGAAGCGCTTTATATGTATATATTTGGCTAATATAAATTTGGCAAAATATTGACGAAATAAATAAATAACTCTGGGCAAAGCAAGCATTCTTTCTCAACACCTTTGTAGAAACCTTTTGACCTTTTGTACATTATAAACATGTATATAGCGTCGCTCAAGCAACAGAGTCAATTTAGCTCGAAAGTTTTACGTGTGCGGTCGAATTTATATCTGAATTTAAAATGCCAAACTATCCTAAAGGATCGCGAGGTAACATCGCTCGAAACCGTCCTAAGAAAAGACATTTTCAAGGGAATCAATTTACAACCAGCAGCGGTGAAAATTTCGAGATGAGTTCAAGTGACGACGGTGTGAGTGCAAGTATAAAAAAATTGAAGACTGCTACCAGTGAGGATATCCGTACGAATCCTTTGCACACGTACAGAATTATTAAGTTTTTTACTGTTTTTACTGCTCTGTCAGAAATTTTGATTTGTTCGACGTGCAAGCAAAAAATACGTTTTGAAGAATCAGGGCAGAGAGGACTCGGTTTCAAAATTGTCGTTATGTGTCGCTGCGGTAATAGAGAAATAAATTCAGGACCTTTTATTTTTAATGGTTACGAAATAAATCGAAGAATAGTGTTAGTCATGAGATTGTTGGGCGTCGCAAGAGAAGGAATAAATATATTTTGTAATCTTATGGACATATGCAGTGGATTGAGCCAAGGCAGTTACACTAACATCATCGAACATATTCATGCAGCTTGTAAGTCGTCATTCGATATTTTATCCAAAAAAGCTGTTAAAGAAGAGATCGAAAAAAATGTTGAGCACGGAAGAGAAGAAAAAAATCTCAAAGTTTCTGGTGACGGCTCGTGGAAAAAGCGTGGGTTCAAATCATTGTATGGTGTTACAACGCTCATCGGCTACTATACCGGCAAAGTGATCGACTTAGTTGTAAAAAGCAGTTATTGCCATAGTTGTACGTTCTGGAACAAGAAAACTCATACTCATGAAGAATATCGTAAATGGTATGAAGATCACGAAGAAGAATGCATGCAGAATCACGAGGGCAGCTCCGGAAAAATGGAAGTTGATTCGATGAAAGAAATGTTTGCGAGATCGGAAGAGAATTTCGGCGTGAAATATAGTAATTACATCGGTGATGGGGACTGAAAAACTTTCAAGGCCATACTAGAATTGAATCCTTATGGTGACGAGTTGACTGTTGTAAAAAGTGAGTGTATCGGTCACGTCAAGAAGAGAATGTACAACAGACTCCAAAACGTACGAAAAGAAAAAAAACTTGGCGGAAGAGGCAAGTTAACGGATAAAAGGATAAAAAAACTCTCAACATATTATGGTTTGAGTATCTAAAGAAACGTAGATAGTGTTGAAAATATGAAGAAATCAATTATGGCTACCTATTATCATATTTTTTCAACAAAAGAAGAGCCGAATCATGGAAACTGTCCGACTGGAGCCGACAGCTGGTGCAAGTGGCAGAAAGCTATCGCTTTAAACACAGATCCAGAACTTGAAGATCTTACTCTATTACTTCCTGAAGAAATGAAACAGCATCTTCTGCCAATTTATGAAGATTTGAGCAGAGAAACTTTATTAGAAAGATGCTTGGGTGGCCGTACACAAAATCCGAATGAAAGTTTCAACTCCACAATTTGGCGATTAGCTCCAAAACACGTTCATTCTGGAGTGAAAATTATCGAGATCTCAGCCTACATTGCTGCCGGAGTGTTTAATGAAGGTTATACTTCCATCCTGCGAATAATGAACACACTGGGAATCATTGTTGGCACCCAATCTAAAGCTTTCGTCGAAAAAACCGATGAGGCGCGGATAACGAGGCAGAACAGAATGAGCCTTTCCGAGACAAAAGAAGCTCGTATAGCCCGAAAACAACTTCAACTGGAAAATAATACATTTTTCGAGAAAGCTGAAGGACTATTGTATGGGCCTGGAATTGCTGATTGAGCGGTAAGTCACTAAAACTAATAGTTTTTTCGTATTGAAACTTTAAACGCGATTATCTCGAAACTGCATTTTCAAAACTGCTGGCCACTGTAGCTCAAAAAGTTGTTGATCGATCGGGCTGAAATTTGGAGAGGTTTTAGTCTATAATATTATCGAAAGGATATACCTAAAGTTGTAAGGATATCGCGTAAATAAATTACTTTTTTGGGTTAAAAAGTGTAGAAAAAAATAGTATCGAAAATTTGAATTTTTGATTAATGCCTACCAAATTTTTAATTTTGCACTTTTTTATAATCTTATAGGTATATCCTTCGCCTAAACTCATAAGTAATCGAAAAATTTTTTTGTTGTTTGTTTCAGACCGCTACAAAAAACGTGACGATGGCAGCCTTTTTCCACCTCGCGCAAAAGATGTCAAATTGTGAAGCCTGTAACGCCGCCATTTTCTTTTGTAAAAAAAATTTTTTTTAGTACTTGACACCTATAATTAAAGTATGCCAAAAGTTGAAATTGATGCGATTATTTTATTACCTCTAAAAAAATTGTTCAAAAATCGCTTATTTTCGTGCTTATACTTAGTTTTCTCCCCTTAATTTCATCAACTCGAACATAACTTGTATTCTTCTTCCAGCTCCGTCTTACCTGCGACATGTACTGGAATTGGTCCTTGCGTTGCTTATACAGATACCAAGCTACAATCGTGCCAATTGTCAAGATAATGGGAATGACGATCAGTTTTGCATCTACGTTTTCCTGTCTATTGAGCCACGTTTTGCTCGCGTTGTAAGTTTTCGATATAATTCTCTGCCAATTGCGATTTTCTTCCAATTGCATAGTACCGTTTGACGTGTCCGATTGTACGGCGACAGACAACTTGATCCTAGTGACATTCAACGCGACAGTCTCCAAGATTATCGGATCGGATCGCCCGGTTATTTGGAGGAACTGGCTTTGCGGCTTGTATTCCGCGGGTACCTCGTAATGGCCTAGCACGATGGCATTCTCAGTACACTTGATGCTTTGTTAACCGTCGTCGGTTACATCGATATTAGAAATAAAAACATGATCCCCTGGCAATGGTACATTCTTATCGTCTCTATAAGGATGCGACGTCAGCAATGGCCCCTCCAGCAACAAGTGGCCTATGTTGTCTGATATAATGGTCGTGCGGAATCGACGAGCGATAGCAACGCATAGAGACCATATCGATGCTGTCTGTTACGGAGAGTGTTAGCTTGTAGTAATACCGAGCGTAGGATTGTGCGCGTGCGATTGGCGGCGCTCGCGAAGAAGAAGGCGGCGTAGTAATATCGGACAGTGTGCGTTGAGTTGCGCTGCCGAGAAAATGGCGAACGCGAGTATATGTTTGTACGTGCTTCGAAATAAAAACGTTTTGTTAATTATACCGTGCGTAAGCGAGTCAACTTATTCCATAACACTGTCCAATGTACAAAGTCGGGCTGGAGGAGCAAACGATAATACAATCGAGTCAAAATTATACAATAAAGAAGAGAGAAATCTCTGTAAACATTTCATTTGCAACTTACAACCATTCAATGTCGGTCGGCCTTGTCGCAAATTTTTCCAACAACGAATCGGCAATACTCTTGAAAGGAACTGTCAGCAGGCCATCTTTGGTCACGGTATACATGGCTGTCACTGGACTTTTCAAATCCAACTTCCAAAGAATCCTACCTAATCTCCTGTCCACGGTCACTACACGACCCGTTGAACTTGTAGTGAAATGTACCAAATCGTAATTGTCTGTGACATCAGGTTTCATTTGCATAGCGGAATAATCGTAGAACGTTACGTTCCACTTTCTATCCTTGCGTTTACTATCGACCATGATAATATTGTATTCCGTGCGACCGACGAATATAGTATTCTGCACTAAAGGACACGTATCCTTTACTTTGTAAAAACTTAGAAGCTGCTCCCTCTCACCAGTCGTTGGATCGATACTAAAACAGGTGTCGATCTTTCTACCGGTGTACAATGGGTGCTTTCCAGCAATGTACACAGGCGACACTGTGTAACACAGTGTACGA
>NW_011965344.1:0-6333 GCF_000949405.1 Vollenhovia emeryi
TTGAGTGTCACGTCACGCTCGTTGCCCCTTTTTATTAGAAATTCGGCGGCTCGGACTCCCCCCTCCCCGCTGCGGGCCCACGACGGCAGCGCGGACCCACGACCAAAAAGCGAAGGTCGCGTCCACTTATGCTTCCCAAAAACGCGCGAAATTAAAATGAGTATAAATCCAAAGCATCAAACTTCACTCCGTGAAACAGTTAATCTTTGTAAAAATTGTTAAAGCGTATACTCCCTGTTTATGAATATTTAGTTGTTTTGATTTAAAAATTTTTTATAGCCAAGTACAATTTATTTGCTAATATATATATTTTTTTATTTACAATCAAAGAAAAAGGAAAGGTAAAAGAGCAAGAAAACAACGTACAAGAACCTTAATTTTAATTGCTCAAATGCTGTTTTACATACTGTCAATCTTTGGTAACATTTGAAAATAAATCATATCAGTAACATTAATCTTAACATTAATATACATTTTCTTTGATCAGTATACAAACAAAAAATAAAAATTCCACATGTAACGCATGTGTACCTATGTCAAGAAAACAACGTATGTACAAGAACCTTAATTTTAATTGCTCAAATGCTGTTTTAAATACTGTCAATCTTTGGTAACATTTGAAAATAAATCATATCAGTAACATTAATATACATTTTCTTTGATCAGTATACAAACAAAAAATAAAAATTCCACATATAACGCATGTGTACCTATGTCAAGAAAACAACGTACAAGAACCTTAATTTTAATTGCTCAAATGCTGTTTTTGATTAGTATACAAACAAAAAATAAAAATCCCACATATAACGTGAAAACTTGTAAGGCAATTATGGTGCGACGTATGCCTTTTCCATTTCATGCAAAACTTCCGTTGGTGCTTTGTAAATCAAGTGCTCGCGGGATTTAAAAAAAGGTTTTGCCGAGCCGCATTTGGCTTTTCGCTTCTGTTCAGGTGCCCGAAAATACCTTTATATTTCCCGGTTTTCCAGGTTCTCACTGAGGCTGGACACTATTATTTTAATGTTCTTCTTTATTTTATTCGTTAGAGTTATTCGTCGCTTTTGAGTCCTTTTTCTCTTGTGCATCCGCCCTTTCCTTCGCTCTTCTCAGCCATTTTTGTATAGCCTGTTCTAAATCCTTAATGGAATAAGCCTCACTGTGTGCTTGTCCAGCAGCTGTATCATATTACGAAGTGCATTCAGTATATACACACAAAATATTTAAATTAAATTAATCAATTAGAAAAAAATAATCGCTTACCAATTAACAATTCGGCTAATTTCAGATTTCGAAATGCCAAATTCTGTTTCTTGCCCAGCAAACTGTATTTTTCAGCCAATCTATTGCTTAAGAGTTGATTCAAGTTGCGCTTGATAAAATCGTAACAGTCTTTGCCACCAATCCGTAATGCTTGTTTAATCTGCAATACATTTGTTAATTAGACAGTTTTGATAGAATACATTGCCGTGTCTCGGAAACTTCTATTTACATTTTGCTATTGTTACACTCTTATTTATATACCGAAAATGTTTAATTTTTTACACAAACGGTTGACAGTCTGTATACAGCTAAAATGATTTTTAATGCGATTACTGAAGTCGCGTTCTATACCTAAGACATGCAGTAAACACAAAATAGTATGTTTCAAAGTTTAAATTTTTAAAGGAACCTATTGCAACATAAACGCCAAAGTATTTTACGAATGTAAATTGTTTCTCATTCCAAATAAAATTAAATTCTAAGAAAAAGTACGAAAGCACATTATGGAAATTCGTTGGTTTTGCTCGTGCAAAAGTGCTTTGAATTTATTTCCATGCGGATTGTAATGGGCAGTGTGTGCGTTTTGCGGGAATATTAAAGTTGGAAATTAACGATATTTATATTCTTTTCTGTCTTTTTCAAGTAAAATGCATTTTTTAAACATTAAATAATGGAGAATTATAATACAAACGAGCATTTAATTGACTTTTACTTATCAAATTCTATGTATTTTATGTAACTTGTTTTCTAATGTTAATGTGTAATTATGTATTCAATATGTGTATAATATGTAATTTTAAAAATATATCGTATATAAAAAATTACCGTTGTTGTCATATTGGCTGTACTTTTTAAAAATGTCTCGGCCTCCTGCAACTGGTCTTCCGTTTGCAACGGAAGTGTAAAAGAGTAGAATAATGATTCATTTCTGGAAATATCCGTTGGAGATGATCTAATGATTCCATTCGCTTTTATAGCTTGTATATCGTCATTTGTTTGCCACAACTGACTTTTTATATAACCCAGCTGACGAATAATTTCTTTAAAATACGTTTCTGAAAACCCAATAATTATGAATATCTTTTTACGAACATTACATAATTACGTATTAATAAAAATATGTATATACCGTTTTGATTCTGTGTTTCAGTATGTGCTTGGCAAAATGAACATGTGTGGTCTCTGAAATTAGCCGATGGATCTTTATTTTCTTTATTTTCTTTATTATATAAAACGGTTTCAACAGAATCCTCTTCGATAAATTTTTTTGGACTAATATTATTATTATTGTTAAAACTGATATTATTGTTAGAACTATCCTGCTGCGTATCGACCTGTTTGCGTCTTTTCTGTTCTGTAAAATAATGGAATGAGTTTTATATTATTACACATTATATAAATCATTTAACATGTAAAACCAACATAAAATGTTTACTTAGACAGCACGAAAAAAACTTTAATAAGGGTATTTTTTATTATACTCTGAGCGAAAAAATATAATATTTAAGTGTACCTTTCAATAGAGGAGGTGTCGGGATCAGGGACCTGCAATCGGACTCGTAATTCTCCTCTTCCGAGGAAGAATATTTACGGCTTTTTTTAATTACTCTTTTTTTTATCCCTCCGCCAGTATCAGAATTTAAATCTGATGTGCATTCTGCTTTTAGACATTTTTCTCGCGCTTTCGAGTAATCGTCTAAATCATGCACAAATAAATATTCAGTTTACAAAAGCATATAATAGTAACGTTTAAATTTCTCTTACAAAAGTGTTTAAAATATATTGTAAAATTATTGAGTGTACTTTAAGTGTGATTTTTAAAAAAATTGAAGACAGTTTAAAGTACACTTTTCCAAAAAGTGTGAGAAAGTGCAGGTAAAAGGTACAGAAGCAGTTGCAACATGATACTAAAAATACGCGTAACAGAACTGTAAAGTAGATTTACATATATTATACTTACCGAATGTGCCGTTACGAAAAATTGACACTTTGTATGAAGGCCAATGCATATTTGGATCTTCATTTTTTTTAATCGCTGCCTTTAATTTATTCAAGTGAAAAGGTGGCCAGTAACATTTCTCATTAAAAATCCACTTTGTTGGTACGGTTTCAACAGAATCCTCGTCGATAAATTTGACCACGGTCCATGATGAACCCGGCATTATGTTATATCTAAATACAAGTAACCAACAACATTTCTCCGCCGAATATGTGAAGTCATAATTTGAATGAATAAATATTAATTAGTATAATAATTCTCAAATATTAAACATATTCAATTCTAGTAAAACAATTGATCGATCTTCGATAAAAACTGTTACACGGTCCGCCATGCCAAATGTCCGCATTTGGCATTCGCATTTTAAGGAAAACTATTTTTATTTATAAAAAGTAAATTTTTCGATAAATCTGTCTAAAATTTGGCATGTTATCTCATTTTACATTTGTCTGATCTTATATAGTTTTTTTAACATATATTGATTTTATCATAGAGTAGTTTGGCTTTGAATTTAAAAAAATCACTTACAATCAATAAAAAACCACTACAGCTATTTCTTAATGAACATAAACTATTTTGAATGTAATAGGGGAAACACAACATATTGATTTTTATATTCTAATTTTAAACATTTGTATGCAATTTTCTGTAAATTCCACGCCTGTAAATTTTCCAAATTATTGACTAAATAAATGCCCAATTTTGATGATTTGCAGGGTTCAGAATAAAAATCGGTACGTGAATTATATTTATATCCGATTACAAAATTACCTTCTTTGTTCGAAATAAAATTCTTGATAACTATGATAGTCTCATCAATTAAAGAGCAGCAATTATCAGGTTCTTTTGTTTTCAATATGTATTTACCAAATGTAATTTTACTGAACTGACTGATATTATTTAAATCTAAATTTAACTCATTAACAAGTGGACCATTAAAATGCGGATTCTGGAGATGTGGCTCACTATTAAGTATTTGACATTGAATACCAGTTACACAAGAATTTTGTTCACTAATTCTACAAATAATTTGTTGAAGTACTTGACTATTTTTTCGAACCATTTTTAAAATTGATTGCAAATAATTCTCAAAGGGGAAAGCACTGAATTCCTGGAGTGTTCCAAATTTAAGTACATCATCGTGAAGATGCAATAAATGATGAATATTTGTCGATGCGTTTTCTTTGCCATATAGAATGATAAACGTTTTTACGAAATATTCTAATAAAGTTTTGGCGTACTCTAAATAATGATCAATATGTTTTGCATTTGACATGATTGTAATGGCTACGTGCAAAGATAAAAAATTAATATATTTATCGTGATTAAGGATATCTTTTAAAATAACAGGTCCCGTATACAATAAAAATGTCCTGAATTCAGTTGCTTTCCACCTTTTACATTCGGATAGTGATCGTGGTTTACGGTTAATCTCGCACGGTACATTATTCTTTTGAGCAACTAATAATTTTGACAAATTCGACATTTCATTATATGATAATTTAAATCGAGGTTTACCGTAACACCATAAATTAACAATTTTTTTAACAATTCCCAGATACAGCAAATGCATCGGATCAGACGGAAAATCTTTTACCATATCAATATTAGGAATTGATTCCAAAATTGATGTACCTGTATGGTGTTCCGGTTGTAATTTTGATATAAAATCATCATTTATTCTTAAAGGATGACTATTACTAGTTGAATATGGATAGGTCATTACCCGATCATTAAGAATATATACGCCTTTTGCCGTACATTTTGTGCAAGAATAATAACCGGAATGACCCTTTGTAAATGTAATTGAAGCTTTAGCAGGAACATCGCATACAAAAGCATTAATTTTAAACTGATAGATTTGATCATTAATTTGTATACCGTGTTTACTTAAAGTTATTGCTTCTTCTACGAAATCAGTTAAAAATTCGTTCATATCTGACGGCTTTTCATCTCCATAATAAATGCCAATAACATTCACCAGATCGTAATTTTCAACTAAATTACATAAAATTGGATAAACCTGGCCGCTTGAACTTTTAAACAAAGGGAGGCCATCAATATTAATATTAACTTTAACAATTTGTGAAAGCTGAATAGAATACTGCGATACAAGTTGTTCGATACAATTCTTTAAACCGAAATGGTCCTTGTTTAACGTCTTTTATGTTTACTTTTCTGGGAGTTCTTAGCAAACTTCGAGCATCTGAAGGCAATTCAGGATATTTAGGCTTTATACCTTTCATTAATTCATTTAATGCCACATGCGATATACGATTTCTAATAGCCCATTCTCGAAACCATAATATAAAATTTGACGAATCATCGTCAAGGCTAACAGAATTAGGATCAGTATCAATGAAGTTAATTACTTCATCGTCACAGTTGTTAGAAGCGCTGTGATTTATTGGTTCATTTTCTTCAAGATCGCTAGATTTGTTATTTACTCGTTCAGAACTACCAGAGTAGGCATTTACTTCTGCAGAATCATCACTTTCAAAGATTAATGACGTATTATTTGAAAGTGATAATGAGTTTCCTAATGAAGTTGATGGCTGATGTTGTATACTTTGAATAGTGTTAATCGCTGAATCTGAGATCCTTTTAGCCCGTCGATAATACTTCCTCTTTATTTTTGGCATTGTCAATGTTTAAAATTGTATTCACTTACTCCTATCCTTTTACCGATAACAGAATGCAAAGTACTGGAAATTGTTAACAAATGACTGCGATATGATTAAAATCTTACCTTTTTGAAGAAACGAAGGACGTCGTCCACAGTTGTCGTCACAGTCACTTTAAATTTTGCCGATCACTTTACCGAGCGGACCGACACGTCTGTCTGCTTCTACTATGCTCGACACTTCAAATGATTATCCAAGGTCAAATTAATGGCATCGTCTTATGTCTCCCTTTGAATCAAACAACTTTTGTCTAAAACATTTTTTCCTAATATGCTTCAAAGTATTTCCAAACAATAAATTAATTGAAATGCGTAATGCAAAGGGGGCAATAAGAGCCAAACGCTAAGTATTGAGTGCGGATATAACAATATTATGTATGTTATTTATTAG
>NW_011965345.1:0-6333 GCF_000949405.1 Vollenhovia emeryi
ACAAGGTGTTGAAAATTTTTATAAGGAAAGACATAAGAAACGGCAATGCGACCATCACAATAGACCTGGGAATACCATCAAAGCCCTTAGCTTCTGTAGAGAAGTGTCTAATGGCACTCAGCACCTCGTCGGCAGTAACTGGCCTGAAAGAGAAACCAGCGTCAGCAGCACCGACACAAGACGAGAGAGAGGCAAGAAAATTGTCTACTGAGGGTTCCAATGGGTCATGGGATACTCCAGCAAAGTGATCGTTCAACGCGTCATGGTCAAAATCGAGAACCTCATTGTCCACATGGATAACACCAAGATTACGAAGCTCCTTCCAGATATGGGTCGGGTCCGAGAGAGATTTCAGCCTCTTTTGAAAGTATATTTGTCGCGCACCCTCAATCTCATGATGGGCGAGGTCACGGGCAGCTCGATATTCTGCTAGTGCTATCCGAGAACGAGTACGCTTAAATACACGATAGAGTCGGTCACGCTCCGCCACAAGGGAATTGATTTGAGCTGTGAACCAAGGTTTCCGTTTACGGCCGTGCTTACTCAGGGTCCTGACAGGGACCGCATGGTTGATCGCATTATTGACATTGGCACAAAGACTCCGTACCATGCTTCCGATAGAAGACGTCTCATCAAACACGGACCAGTCACAAGATGCCAGACCAGTGTTGAGCATGTGCTCATCGACTGAAGCAAAATCCCTATAGGTGATGTCATTGTGGAGAGAAGGAGGGGGAAGCACCACCTTCAAGGCGACTGTGATAAGGTCATGCCCATCGACAAAAGGCACGTCAGACTTCCAGTAAGATGTCAAAATATCCTCCTGATCAATTAAACAAAGATCGAGCCAAGTGTCAGAGGTTGCAGTGTGATGAGTAGCACCGTGCGGGACTAAGCGAAGAGAGTTATCAGAAATAATGGAGCGCACGAATGCTGCATCATCACTGTTGGACAGTTGATCAGCATTGAAATCACCAAGTATTACCTTGGTGCTCTATTCTTGAAGTAGACCATTCAGGCACGGCAGAAAGTCACTGCCTTTCTGAAATGGAGCATGCGGCGGTCTATAGACCACTGCAACAAAGATAGGGAAGACACCACGGCGAGCGATCTCACAGAAAAGGAACTCAGGTAGACCTGGTTTAGAAGTCCATTCATGTGTGGAAGAAGCAAGAACCCTCACCCTGAAGCAAGTGCTAATGTAGAGGGCAACTCCACCACCCCTCGCATTGCGGTCACGTCTGAATAGCCTATAACCCTCCAGGGAGACAACGTCGTCATCCACCAGGGAGCAAAGCTTTGTCTCCGACAGGCGATAACATGGAACGGCGGACGAGAATCTAGAAAATGCCTCACTCTCTCAATATGAGCACGGATAGAGTTCACATTGAGATGACAAACACGCAAGTCCTCCGATCCGAACACAGCTGCGGCCGAACCGCTGTCAATGTGGGAGCGTGACAAGGTACCATTCAGCGTGGCAAGGCCGTTTGGAGAAAAAGGAGGAGAAGACGAGGATAGAATGTTATTTGCGGAAACGGCAGGCAGCAAAGAGGGGGAGATAGGAGAGTTTAATGAGAGCCCGCTAAAAAGTTTTTTAAGTCATCTGCTGATGAGATGCGAGTAGCGATATCCTCCTTCTTCCTCCTGATAAAGACCTCTCCATCACGGACGAATGTCGCGAAACCGTTCCTCCTCGCAACGTCTCTTACCGATGACCGGAGTATGTGCAAGTCAGCAGGCAAGAACTCATTCACATTGATGAGCGACGGTATGGGCGGCAGAGCAGCGCCAGCCTCTCCAAGTAGTTCAGCACTGAGGTCGGAGGAGTGAAGCTTACGATGACGAGCCTTGGCAGCGACCAAGCTTCGAGCAATGGTCCCCGAAGAGAGCGTGACCACCAGCGAGGGAGATCTAGGTACACTACCAGACGTTCCGGATACGACATTCTCTCCAGCAGTCACTGCTCTCGCCCTGAGTTGACGCGCCGACACGATATCGCCTTCCAGTATGTCAGGCATGATTGCCCGAAAAACAGCAAGAGCCAGACGCCTCATATCAACACCCTCATCGTAGTTAAGACCGGATATCAGGAGCTCAGACGATAATCTGGCTCTTTCCGCATTGATCTTCGCTACGCCATCAGCCAAGCCCCTGATTGCCGTTTCCATAGAGCCAACGCGAGTCACAATAGGCGGTGTCTCTCCAGGGCTACCGCCGGCATCGATGGAGTCGAGTGTCGCACGGACAGCACGCTGCTCCGCCTCAACACCTTCAATTCTGGCCTCAATGTCACTGATCCTCAGCGCCAAGGCCGGTAGCTGATCCAGCTTAGCCTCCATGCTGCTCATCCTATCCTCCATGGCAGTAAATCTGACCTTCTCAAAGTTCTCCGAGCGCTTGTCAATGGCATCAACCTTCAGGGAGGTGGCCTGAGTCACTTTTCCGAGAGCTTCAAGTTTCGCCAAGATGGTCTGAAGAACGCTATCGCCCGGCAGAGGACCCGCCGACCTTGTGGGAGCGCCAGTAGAACAAGTAGAGCCAGTTCTGGTTTTTACACCAGTCGAAGAGGATAGCATGTCGTTGATGCAAAATTGACATGTCCTGCTGTTTGTGCCTTTCGTGGTGGTAAAAGGTTGGAATTTGGTGCATTTCGTGTGAAAGTTTCTAAGGCATTTTTCACACTGGACAGTCTTGACACCCGTATCCAGTTGACACGTATCACAGATCACCACATCCTTGCCAGTACTCATCGTGGAATGAAGACCGCTATCCGCCGTTCCCCGACGCTCACGCCACTGCACTCACTCGCCCCTCAGCGGCTACGTCACTGTTGTTGTTCACGCGTGCCCTCCGGTAAACACTCTGCCTCGGACGAAAAGCGCCAGAGAATACTTAACGGCAAATATCTCGGAATCCTACAGGAGGTCCAGCTTGACCAGCACGGAGCAGAAGAAGACCAGACCACAGTTGATTGGTCAAGTAAAATAGTTCTCGACACTACAGCGCTAAAAAAGAAGCGCCCCGCAGGGCAAAAAGCGGCAGAAAATTGACACCAAAGACGGAGCGACAAGAAACACGTCAACTCGACTCACCTTCCAAGAGAGAGAGCAGAGAGAGAGAGAGAGAGAGAGAGAGAGAGAGAGAGAGAGAGAGAGAGAGAGATGTGCGTGTGCAACGCTGTAGCTGGTCGCTCAGCTGACCGCCCCGCGTAAGCCGCCGGGTGCCGCGGCGGTGCGCCGCTCCTGTCTGCCTCTTGTACTCGGCCAGTTATTCGCTGACTATTTCTTTTAATAATTCAAAAACTAAGCTTCGGAGAACATTTTGGTAACAGGAAAATCGTCTTAGAATTTAATCAGGAATACGACATTTCAGGGACACTATACCTATTTTGAATCACCCTGTATGTGAAGTTTCACTCCGTCAAAAAAGAGACAGCGCCAATGATCAGTACAATTTCCTCCAATTATTTGTACGCTCTTGTTGACACTGGCTGTAATGAGGTCTGGATATTCTATGTATTGCACACTTTGTGTTTCGAAACATGAGGTTTGTCTTACAACACGTAAGAATTGATCCAATGATTCGTCAATTAACTTGCTATTTTTAGGCAAGATATTTTCTTCTATAGAAGAAAGAGAAATGATAGTATCATCTAGAACTTTTCTACGTTTTATTATTTCATCTGCTGTCAAAGTGTGTCTAATTGAATGGCCGATTAATAATGCAGCCCTCTTGTTCAATAGTAGGAGTTACAGCAGTACTTGTCTCCAAAATATTACATTTCGAATCCTCTTTTTGTTGTAAAATTGTTTCATCGTCTGTATGTTGTCACTTTCTGTTGCGACTAACTGCTGCCTTTTCTTGTGCTTCTATTATATATTTAGGATCTCTGATAGGCATATGTCTATTATGCCGACTGTCCAAAATTTCAGGAAGCATACATTCATGATAAAAACGTGTTAGG
Source organism: Vollenhovia emeryi (assembly GCF_000949405.1). Taxonomy (NCBI): domain Eukaryota; kingdom Metazoa; phylum Arthropoda; class Insecta; order Hymenoptera; family Formicidae; genus Vollenhovia; species Vollenhovia emeryi. The sequence continues at coordinate 3,968 of NW_011965345.1, forward strand.
AAAGGCAACTTTTGATTTTGCCAAAAATCGTCTCTACTGACACGTATAGTTTTTACGCTTTTCGGCGTCCATACAGCGAAAATACAATAATCTCGCTGCGTTATATTCAACTGCCCTTGTATTTGATAAAAAAATCTGTGGTTCCGATTTATTTTATTTCCATCCTTTTTATCAAAAATATTTTTTAATTGAGGCAGCATTTGTACAGCTTTCTCTGCTGTTAAATTCTCAGCTGCGAGAGAACATTTTATCTCTACTAGACCATCTTCATCAATAAGTCCGTCAGGAGAAGCACCCAAGCATGGATTGTCACGATCAATGAATAATCCGCATGGTTCAACTTCTTTTTTAATTTTAGAGCTAAATCTCGTTTGGCAATTTTCTCCATATCGCGTCCATATTTCATGACTGCAGTATCAATAGCTATTTTATATGCAATCAGTACCGTCCAAATAGACGCCTCCGACATTTTTTTAACCAGTACCGTCAGGAGAGACGCTTCTGGTGTTTGTTTCTAACTACTATTTTATGTGCAATCAGTACCGTCCAAATAGACGCCTCTGACATTTCTCCAGTACCGTCAGGAGAGACGCTTCTGGTGTTTGTTTCTAACTACTATTTCACATGCAATCAGTACCGTCCAAATAGAAGCCTCTGACATTTCTTAACCAGTACCGTCAGGAGAGACGCTACTGGTGTTTGTTTCTAACTACTATTTCACATGCAATCAGTACCGTCCAAATAGACGCCTCTGTCATTTGTTTAACCGTACCATCAAAATGGGTGCCTCTGATATAAATTACTATTATTAAAATATTATTACTATGTATTATTTATATGAGACGATTATTGAAAAGTATATAATATATACAGAGTAAAAATACCGACAATTCGTATTTATAATTTTAAATCTAAAGTTAAACAAATATTTACAATAATATAAATAACAAATATTTAATATTTAAGATGAAAATTTCTTTAAGTTGCCAGTAATAAATAACAATGGATAAGTTTAGTCGACCTTAGTTGGCACGTGTTTAATACTTAAAATAAAAAATAAAAAATATACAGTGACGTTGCGTCCAAGGGTTTATGTCCTTATCATGCACAAATTCTAGAGAGAACACACAATATTCGGAGTTACACGCTTATCGTAGATACAAATGAGATTAAAAATAAAATAAAATTTCAAACTAAACTAATAGACAGAAATTGTATGTACAATAGTGATACGTAAAATGAGACGCGACCATATATAAAGAAAGCAATAAAAGATATGGTGTGTCAAAGCGGATACATAAAATAATAATGTTGTGCCCCGATTGCATAAAGAGGTAAGGAGGGCACTCAAGCATTGTAATTACATTGTAATTACAATACATTAAAATAACACTAGCGTAAGCAGATTGCGCGATCGAGCCACAAAAGCCCGACCGCGCAACCTAATTAAATTCGAAGAAGAAGTCAGCAAGTTCTCAACCCGATTACGAATGACCGCAATCGAGTACCGAGAACGCTGACGACTCGATCATCGGGCTTAAAACCAAAGGAACGCCCGAGATCGAGGCACTTGTCAATCACGCGTCATTCGATAGTATACGTTTACGCACTAAGCATTTGTCCGGCAGGCCTTCGGCCTGTCGTAAACCATCAGTGTAACACTCAGCTGAATAAAGCTACATAGTGATAGTTAAACGGTGCCTTTTTGAAGTGACCTCCGACCAGCCATATCCCATCAAAGAATCCTTTCGGTTCTCGTCAGAGAACACCTCCGGAGCGAGTAAGAAGGAAAATACACCGCGCACGGAGCGGCGCGGCAACAATAAATTGAAATTAAGCTTCGACCAGTCCTTACCTTAAAAATTAATCTAGTTATTGTAAAATGTAGTTGAGCGATAAAAACGAAACAGAGTTGAGTCATGATTATAACATTAACAGGCACAAAGATAAAATATGTACGCTGTCTATAACGACTGGAGAATGACTGTCAGAAGTGTCAGTCTAATAAAAATGTCTAGGTCAAGGCATCGAAAAGGAGCGGGAAATAAATAAATGACTAACAATCAAGTCAAAGAATTAATAATAGAATCATAAACGATTCTCGGTTTCTTTCTTTAAATTAATGGTGTTTGTTGCGACGTAAATATAGTGGGCCCACTACGAAGCCTTGCCGAGCGAGGCTTCTAGAAAAAACCAAGCGCCCTTCGGACCTTTGGTCGAGCGCTCTAATCTTCTAAGTAAATAATAGAAGTATGCCTTGAGTCACCAGTAATGTATCTTCCGATGAGGTTCGAGTCATCGACCCAAAGGTGAATCTGATAAGCGCTTGTTCTGGAACGTTCGAAGTCGCAACGGTCAGTTGTCAC
>NW_011965346.1:0-6337 GCF_000949405.1 Vollenhovia emeryi
AAGATCGCGAAGCATATATTCGTTAGAAACTTAGAATAATGAGATAATTCAATTGATTCATCCAACGCTGTCTAAATTCATTCTTTCGCAGGCAAACACTGAGAAAAATGTCCGATTAAATACAATCGGATAATCCAATTACATAATAACAAACGGATGTGTCCGATTAAATTGTGTATCCGATGAAAAATGTGATCGGTTTTTCAATCAAATTTCATCGGTAACTGCACTTCATCGGGTGTATTCATAATTTAATCGGAAAAATTAACCATTGGAAACACTATTTAATTGGTTTATCCGGTGGAGATTTTGCTCAGTGAAGTTATTTTTCCCCAAGTAATTTTCCCCAAGTAAAACTTTTGTACGAATGCACCATAAAGACAAGTTGAAATAAGTTGTGTCCGAAAACGAATGCCCGGGACTAAGGCTTTTTTGAGCACGCGATCGATTGCAAATAAATCTCGGATTATTCGTTCGAGACAAATTATCTAAGGCGCACCGCTTCGCCTTCAGTTAGGCATACGCGATCGCTGTGCACGCCCAACATGTTGCCGCGTAAGCCGCCACTTAAGTGCCAAACGATATGCTCTCGCGTAACGACGTGAATCTGCGACCTCATCCGGCCAGATTGAATCGTTCAGCCCAGGAAGCATCAAATCACCGGGAACGCATCGGCCGTCGTGGCTCCGAGGAGCCATCGGACAGCCACCTCGCTCCTTGCCTACTTAAATTATCGTTCGCTACCTCGCACGCACGAGATTGCCGCTTTTATTTATTCGCGTGTGATATGGTGCATTGTTGGCCGCGCTGCAGCGGCATGAGCTTTTCCGTACGAGATCATCTCCTAAATGATGATTACGCCCTTACCCTTCGTATTTCCACGGCCGTCCGTTGGCGCAAACGCCAATTCCAGATCGGCCGTGGTTTCTCGATATCGCGGAATAAGAGGAATCGACGGACGGAGCGTGTTTCTAACGAAGATACGCTCGACGTTAATTGGCACGTTACAGTATCTCTCGCGGAAGTTACTAGACTTACTTCCGTTGACAAAAGAATCAGGGTTCGAAACGCTACTGTTATTGATATGACAATAGTAGAGATCAAAGTTTGAAAGAATTTATTAGTAAAAAGCCGACTCTCTAAAAGTCACTCGGTGGATTATCACTGAAAGTAGTGAATAGTCGCTAATGTGCTGTAAATCACTAAGTATTCACTGTTTTCAGTGATAATCCACTGATTGACTTTTAGAGAGGAAGAGGATAGTCGAACGGCGCGTACTTCTCGCGATGAAACGCTCGCAATTTTTACATTTCATTTTCCTTTTACACTTTTGCTCTCTTTTGGACTCCTAAAAATATCTTACGCGGTTTCAGATTTCTCTTAACGGTTTTTACAGGCAGTTGTAAATATCTCGCGGCCACCGCAAAATCGCGATCCTCGGCAAGCTGTATTTGTCATTCGATGCACATTTCCATAAGCGCCATCGTAACCGGATATCCTTTCGCGCGGATCAGGTGTCCTTTCGCGAGGTTTGCCCCAACAAATAAGTCACACCTCATTGTGATAAAAAAGGCGTCCACCTATAATAGCCTGCATTTGTAATAGCGCCATTCTCAGGCCGACCGCGCGGTGGTTTGTCTCTAAAAATTGCGCGCGTGAATTATATCGCGGCTCGCGAAATTCAAAATACAAACGGTTTGATACATCACCTCGAAATGAACTCGTAATGGAGGAGCGACGATGCTGAAAAGTTGGTTACTTAATCAAGCGAGAGTACTTTTAATACGGTCGTAATTAATCGAGCGAGCCTGGGTCGAAGTTAATATTTTTAATAATAAACTGTACCGGTTAGTTCGTGGTTTGAAGGTGTTAGTTTTGTTTTTAAATAGAAACGTTTTATTAAAATATTATATCGATAGACAATTTTGAGCGAACACTCCTCAAGTAGAATAAATATAGTCTTCATTTGTCAGTATCGAAACTAATCTTCCTTAAGGTTTATTATACACGAGTCTCACGAAAGTGATTTTGTATCCAAAAACTCGCGTTTCTTCGTTAGAGCTTCGCGAAATCTGAAATGATTTATGACGTAGAAATCGTTGATTCACGCGGCAAAGATGCTTCCGCGAGGGCGAATTTACATTTCGACACGACTGTAAATCGATTCTTTCTTACCTTCGTACGTCTAAAACAAGACTGGCCATTTATGAGATACTTAACGCATCGTTAAGGTTAATTGCGTCGTTATTTGTGATTTCATTCTAAAAACAGTCTATGAGCAACTATACGTTCATTAACGCCACGTGTCGTCGTGACGTCTCATTCCAGAAGCGATCGCATGATACTTAATTAGCTCTCTGGTATATGTATGAATATATTTAAAATCGCGTAGTGCTTAAAAAAAAGGAAAAGGAGGAACGATATAAAAGATATATGAATTAAGGTGAAGGATATTTTAGAAATATATTTTAGATATTTTAGAAGTTAACGTTAAATTATGGAGGCATTTAATTACCTGACACGTGCACAACATTTTACGGGCCCATCTTAGAAATAGCGACGTAATACTGACAATATTGATGATTAATTTGTACAAGAATTGGTAGTAAAAAAAATTCACTATTCCAGAAAGCGATGTTAAGCGACGATATTTCATCAATCAAATTCATCATTCATCAAATCAAATATATGAATATATTTAAAATCGTTAGAGGTTTTGAGAAAGACCATCCGACCACCTACTCGCTTCTACAAATTTGTGCAAGAGCGTAACAAAATTAATTCTATTTCTAGAGACAAGAAACTTGTATATCCGTTACATCTTGAGAAGAAGAGTATTGCGAGATAATTTGTTTAAGAGGCCGACATAAAAAATTATGCACGATATATTGCACCAAAATTCACCATTCGATTTCCACAATTAGATTCTTTCTCTCACACCCCGAGAAAAAGATTTATTCAGGTTAAACAAATGAGATACGTTGAAATGACGTTTCTTTGAATCTACTAAATTTTTATTTACTTCCATCTGAAGAAATAAATATGAATTAATTTCGGTCTTAATCGGATAAAATTTTGGTTAAGATAAAGAAATTATTTCTGTGAAATGAAATGAAAGTCTAGTAAGGTCAAATGTCAAAGAAAATTCGTTTGACTTCGAAGAAACTTTTTCTGCGCGCAGGTTAAATCGAGCCGTGAGATGATAGCGGATTTTGTAATCCTCGATTAAACTTTCTCTCGCTTCCTACGCTCAAAGCTGGCTAACTTTTCGAAAATTACACCTCGGCCGGTTAATCGGCACCGCGTCGACCCGACACGTCCGAGACCGTCATGGTCCAGAGCGATAGCCCTCGCAAACGTATTTTCCCCCGACGACGCCGCCGCACGTCCTTCCGGCGCGCGAATAAGACGCGACGAGGCGCGAAAAAGGAAAACCGCTTTAGTTAATTTAAGTTGTATCGCGCCCGATTAATATTCCGGACGTACGGCGTCCTCACGCTCGTCCTCGCCGCGATGTGAGGCTCGTTCCGGACGTATATCGGCACGTCCTCGCGTGTCTACCCGGGCGGGAGGGCCACTAAGCCGGGGCGTTAGGCCTGCCATGTCCGCGGTGTCGAGGGTAATGACAGGCGTGGTGAACATTATGCTAAGTGCGAGAGACCAGGCCACTACTTTTTCGTCCTCCCGGACCTCTCTTCCTTTTGCGCCGATATCCAGCGGGCATCACGGGTGATTAAGGCCCGGCGTTGAGTCTCTCTTTCGCCTCCCTTCCAGGCTCTCGCCTCCTAGATACATCCCGCTTGCACCCCCTCCCCTCTTCTTGCCGAAGCCGCTTATAGTTTTCAATAAAGAAGCACGCGACGCGTAGAAAACAATTTCCTCGAAGTTGTTTCGCCTCGTTTCTCGGCTTAAATCGATAGCGATGGGCATCCGCCGGCCGAGACTCGCGCCCGAGAACGGGCGCCGGCTGTCGATTTTTGTGGATGGGTGTTAAACGGAGGCGTCAGCATGCGAGAGGAGAAAATGCGGTAGACCTTGAAGCGCTACGCTTTTTCTCCGGTTCTACACGGCGGTCAGGCGATACGCGAGATAAAGCGAGGCGATTTTATAATATTAGAGCCGCGTCCACGTAGAACTGGTCTAGACTATCACAAATTTGTCTATGGCGCGATAACGAAGATTTCACGAGATATTACAGGTTTATAAAGAGAATTTTTACCCAACTTGTTCATTTTATTAATATCCGTGTGATATGCTGTGTTCAGTAAACTCAAAGTATTCTGTAAAGATCAGCACGTGAAGCAACTTTTGTGTACAGACATAATGTCCTCAGCGGTTTCCCCCTCGTTTTCTCTATTGCCTCTTTAAAAAACTGAAAAGTACAAATTATCACATGATGAGATTTGTGTACACGCCATTGTTTGCTGCATCATGTGCATGTAAGAGAATAAATTGCTCTTGCACGCAGATTGATCGCGACAATAAAGCGTTCGTTATCGGAATCTAAATTATTCCCGTAATAAACCATTTCCAGTTTACACACTTCTTACGCTCGCCATTATCGACACGTGTAATCTCGGGCGGCGATACAAATTCGTAAAATCCAATTTGAATAACGAGCCGCTTGAAGTGTTAATATTCGGGCGTTGACGATAATTCGGGTTAGCGAATCGGCGATCGTGCGCGAGGCGTGTGCGTGTGCACTCACACTTTGTGCGCGTAAACGCATTCTCACGTGGTATGCGTAAAATTAAGATTATCACGGGAACGTATCTCGGGCGCGTTTGCATCACCCGTCAGGAAGAATTTTCAAATTATTATAATTTTCAAACATGGCACATTATTATCTATATACTTTCCGCAAGTATTGAAATAATTGTCATACCGTATTAAGATACACGACTCATGTATCTGGAAAAGTTTTAATTGTCCCAGAGGCAATGCATTTAAAAAATTCTAGTTCTTTTGTACAAAAGAGGCTGTAATTTTATCTAGAATTAAATGAATGAGGAAACTTCGGAAATTTGGAATTACGTGTGTAAGTGTTAAAAGTGCGAACATCATTTATCACATTTATGCCTGGTCGCCCGATACACGCACACACGTGTCCGACCATCGGTGTGTAATGCAATACGGACGGTGATTACGGATCATCATATTTATGGCAAGCCACCACGGCGCCGAGATTACCGAAGGAAATTGAAATCAGATAGCGGTTTTGTGCTCTCGGAACAACAGTTTTGTCCGCGCGTATTTGCATACGGATATTTATACGTGCGTCTTCGATTTCTTTAATCCCGATCTTTCGGAACAAATGTCAATTTGCGCGATCGGTGAATCCGAGAACGGTCTTTTTATTTCATTATTCAAAAGAAAACAGGAGCCACTAAGATACACTGTTAGAAGCAGTGTGTGAATATTACACACTTTATCGCATGTGATGTGTGTCCGCCGTTTCAAGACGTCTGTAAGTGTGTGACTTTTTCATGCACGAAGGGATGTTTGATTTTATTGGCGTGTGTGACTTTTCACACAAATGGAGGTGTATAACTTATTTAGGTGTAATTTTCAAGGTGCCAATAAATGTGTAAAAAAGATTGCACTACATTGCAAATCCAAGTGTTTTACTATTATACACATATGTATTTTGGTGAAAGTACTTTTTACACGTTTCTTGCCGTTTAAAACAACTAATTACATTATATGATGCGATCCAAGTGGGAGGTTAGGTTAGGTTAGGTTAGGGAAACGGGAGGTTAGCGGAAAGAGCATGAATCAGAAATAAAGAGGAAGAACGAGGTTTCCGAGATGTTAGCAATAGGACACAGTCTAGACTTGAAGGCACTTTATTCACGATCGTCCGAAGCACAAAACGTAAGGGATAACACACGGTAGGATATCTACAACGAGCATTGATTTCGCACGATGTTGTCTGGGGTAGTTGCAGTATGTGACTGATCAGTGTCTGACTAGTAAGTGCGTTACTATACTCAGTGTATGAATTTTCCCAAAGTGCGTTATATTCAAACGTATAGAAATATTACACATGTGTGAATATTACGATGTTTGACTATTTCAAACAGTATTAGATGTTTGATAAAATCCACACATTGAAGTGTGTGATTTCCACACATTCTCTAATGCATTTCACACGCGCATGTTAAGAGGATAATGCATGACGTTTGGAAAATTATGCATTAAATATGTGTGACGCATTAATATTCACGCATTTTAAGTGTGTGATGTGGTAATATTCACACATGTGTGATAGATCTACTTCTAACAGTGAAGCACTGATTTCGCACGATGTTGTCTGAGGTAGTTGCAGTATGTGACT
>NW_011965347.1:0-6338 GCF_000949405.1 Vollenhovia emeryi
CTGACCTGTCACTGTAACAGATATCGTTTTTTTTTTTTTAGCGCGAACACCTGGACGCGTATTCTTATTTTCCTTGTTATGAGTCACGGGGTCAAGCGCCGAAACCTGGCTGCTGGCAACGACTTTCATATCAAGTTGAACGATGTCGAGGAGTTCCGCGTTTATTATTCCGCAGCGCTTGGCTATCCGCGGAGGCGCGGGGAGGGAGATATTCCGCGGCGATCCGCGGTGCGGGGAAGAGAGGACCGCAGCACTACGCGATCCGCGGGGGCGCGGGGAGGACCGCGACGCTACGCGATCCCTCGACGCGGGGAAGGGAAGGTCCGCGGCGCGAGGCGATCCGCGGCGCGTGCATGTAATAGATATCACCGGGATGCCTTTGATTAGCGCGAACACCTGAACGCGTATTCTTATTTTCCTTGTTATGAGTCACGGGGTCAAGCGGCGAAACCTGGCTGCTGACAGTGACTTTCTTATCATTACCCGTTACGGTTGACGCTGCCGTTCTCTCTCGCCCTAGCTGGGTCTGCGGAGAGAGGGGAGACGCACGCTATGACCGCGAAGATCTCATCGCATGCGTTTAAAAAATGCAAACCATGCAATGTCGTTGCGGACAAAGTTCTTAAATGTAGAGCTCGAAGGACAACTGATGTCGATAGGAGATGATGAGGGAAATAAGAACATTTAAAATGATTAATACCGAAGATTCTCTTTATTCATCCTTCCCTAGTTACAATGGTTAAAAGACGCTGATCTTCGATTGAGGTTTAATTTTATGAGATCGAAGAGGATAGGAATAAAGAATGGATAAAAAATGTTTGTGAACAAATATATATTTATCGTAACATGTACATTATGGTAACGCATCATATAAAATATTATCCATAGCAAAAGCTAATAATTCACAATCAATAAGCGAAGTTTTATCTGAATCTTTATGTAAGATTTTAATTGCATCACGCCTATCAATAATACAATTGGATTGTATAGTATTTACGAAGGTCTTATATTTTTCACCCACACTATGTGTTTGCATCGACTCTGTCAACGATGCTAATCGACCGGGAAGACGGCGCGAACGAGATGTAGGAAATATAAGTGGATAAAGGAAGTCAAAGGATTATTACGTATTGAAATAATTTCTATTTCAAAGAATCAAATGCGGCTTCTATTAAGAATATTTAAAAGTGATATGTAAATTTAAAAGTAATATGAACTATATAGTATCACATTGTACATGTTATCCTGGTTCACTGGGGATGTCTTTGATTAGCGCCGGCACAGCTGCGCGTATTATTTTCCACCTACTGAGTTACATGTAATACATATTGTTTCGACACCTTTTTTAATAGCGCGAACACCTGGATGCGCTTATTAATTTCCGCGAGATGAGTCAGAGGATATGGGGATGTGATGAAATCATACATGTATTCTTGGAACACTGTTTTATTTATATAATTTTTTACATTTTAATAAAAAAACTAAAGCCATCAGCTCACAATCCAAAAGTCGGTTTTCGGTGATACAATTGCCAGCACGTATTACATTCGTCACGTCAAGGTCTAGCAAAGTTAAAGTCTCATCCGTTTATTTTTTCGGTCAATACATTAAAATGTTTTATCGAGGATATGGAACATGATTGTCATATTGGGTCTACTATCATGAATTTCGAGATTATCGAGGATATGGAACATGATTGCCATATTGGATCTACTATCATGAATTTCGAGAATTCAACATGAAATTCGTATTCAGCATCACTAAAAACCCTCGTGTACATATTTACACAAAAAATGCAAATCTTTCATTTTTAATAATGTCAATGTACAGTTGCGGTAACAAAAATTTTAATGTCCATTTATATTATATTTCTCTAAGATATTGGGGCTAACATATCTCGAGCACTCAACATGAAATTCGTATTCAGCATCACTAAAAACCCTCGAATACATATTTTCAGCGAAATATGTTGGAATTTAATTTTTGGGACTTTAGGTCCATTTCATGGATGTGATTCGGTCCTTAAAGAGTTAAGTCATATGCGGTAATGTGATACATTATGTTGCAACGTATGAAGCACTTAAATTCATAAATTGTATAAATAATGGCTATTTAATTGAACACTCTTATAATACTAACTTAGAGTAAATCAGAATTATTTTAAAGTTTTATGCCGATTTACACATACGCTACACCGTTCCCCTCAAAGTCATACGTGGTACATTGTGTTACCACGTATGAATATCTAATTTTTTTTGTTCCGAGAGAGGGGAAAACGCATTTACGCGTACCATCAGGCCGGTCCTGGATGGTTATTAGGATGGATCGAAAAACACAAATTTTAGAATTCGGATTCGGCGGGGTGCGGAAAACTTGTATAACCGTATCAAATTAGAGCACAAAAAATTTCAGCCCGATCGGCTGATATTTACTATCCCCACATCGAGCTTAAAGTTTTGAAATTTGCATAAGATATACTAACTTTTAGGCGTGTGTGTATCCTGCGTGCCTACGGGTTCAAACTAAATTTCATTCATGACGTCATAAGAAAGGTCACTTAAAACTAAGGAATGCATGAATCCAGTCAAAAAAATTTAATGAGCGAGGTAAAACACTGCGTAAAAAACCTTAAAATAAGCGATTTTAGCGTATTTTACAAAACAGCTTAATTCGATAGCTACGTGCTTTGGTAAGTATTGGATTGGAGGTTCCAACGGAGGCTGTTGTGAGTTATAGGAAGGCCATCCTCACCCTTGCCCTCCTCTTCCCTTTCTCCCTCCCTCCCTCCCTCCCCACCTGCGATACGTTTGCTGTACAGCTCTTGGCCCGCCTCCCAGAAGACAAGGGAAAACGACTCAGAACCCACCACGAGAATGTGGCTGCACATAGGATTCCGCCCTTACCCATCCCAACCAACCAACCAACCATAAATGGGCATTTTTTATTTGGTCCTCACTGTCTGAAAGGCCTACAAAGCCTTTCTTAGAATCAAAAGAAGGCATAACTTGCCTGGAACGCAGTGTGGCTCTTATGTAGCCGTCACGTGCCTCAAAACCGCAAACATGCGTTGAAGCTTCGGTAACAAGCTTAACAGTGCGTTCCACTGCTTGTGTGTGGCAAGGGAAGTCACCAATGAAAGAACAAATTTTGGACTTGTCTTTGGCACAAGATTTGATGTCATCATCTGAAATTCCCCGCAAAATTGGTGGCTCATCAAAAATCGCAGATGGCCAAGTAATCAAATCCAAAGTACTTGTGGCTTTCAAATTGACAGATGGAACACGGAAAATGCGAGGCTTTGACTATGGACGTGGACCTGATGTTTGCATTTCCGTGTTTGAAGTTTGATGTCTACGATAAAGAATTTTTTTAATAGCAAATTTTCTGCTTGCATCAATTTCATCTGACAGCATCGAGAGAAGTACATTTTCTGGGTAAGCAAAATATGCATTGTTGATAATCACAATGTCAACAATATCTCGTTGTTTCTTTGGCAAATACCTTGAATTTTGAATGACTTCAAGTAGCAGTTTGCTACCATCAGTTACAGAATGTCTACTTTTGATAGCGAACCAGGAGGGGACATATACTTTCAACAGGAATATCACTAATGCTTTTAAGTTTGCAGATGGTTTTGGAGTCCCGACATACAGCCGAAGGATCCTATTTGCCGCTGTCAGCCACCTAGAGTGTGATAGAGGACCAACAACTTGCCTGGCGAGGTCTGCACTACAAGCTCCTGACTGAATAGCCTTGGAAATTTCATACAGGTACTGTTGATCTTTACTGAGGTCTTTTATGTCAACTTCTGGCAAATTAACGTCAATTTGTTTAAATTGGCAGACGGGGGTATTTTCACAGGTGGCCAATTGCTTGCCGATTAGGCCAGAAAATGTGTTAGGTCCAGTTGTGGCACCATCAAGATGTTGCATGAGATGTCTGAGAGGTAATTCATTAAAATTGTAACGATGCACCCCGATAAACGCATCGTTCCCGGCAAGCGCCGGATGCCGCCGAATACCGGGCGAAGGGTGAGCGCACGGGGCGCTCACCGCGCAAGCCATCACACGACGCGCTCGCGGGCGAACCGATCGCCCGCCGGACCAACCGAGCACGCCCGAACCGGCGAGACACACGTGGCGCGCAGTCACCCGGCCGCGCAAGCGCGCAAACACGCTACCCCGACCCGTCTACCCCTACTCGCCGAAAATTGCTAAAAAGCAATAACAATTGGGGGTAGACGGGTATAAAAGCCGGCACCGAAGCCGAAAACGACAGATTCCGCGACCGCCTAGTTCCGATCACAACGAAGCCCGCTCCGAATCCTATCCGCAAAAGCCTGCTCGAGAAGCGCTGATCCGAGGTGAGGAGCAATTCGCCTCTGCCGGGAGTTCACGGCTCAGCCCTTGCCGCCGCAGTCTTACGCAATCCTACTCTCGATTCCGGTGGATACAGCGAGGCGAGGTGTTACTCGCCCCCAGCGGGTTTTACCGCTGTCCACCGGGCATCGAGTCCAGAACGCCCCGGCGTGCCCGGACTGAGAGGGAGGTGAGGAGCGACTCGCCCCCGCCGGTTGTTACCGGCATCCGGCGCGTCCGCACCAAAACCACCGAACCAACACCCGCGGAGTCTCACCGCGAAGGGGGGAATACCGATCCGTCGATTTACCGCGCCAGGCCCTTTAAAACGGCCCGGACGCCCGCCGCCGCACGTCGAAGCGGCGACGCTGTCAAGCACCGCGTGGCTCTTTAAACCACCGCGTGGCCGGCCCCGTCCCGCCCCGCGCCGCGCACCGTTACCCTCGCTCGCGGACCGCGAAGCCGCGTAAACACGCGCTGTAAATACCGCCCGTCTCCGCGCGCGTAAGAACGCATCTGTACATACCGATCATCTTCTAAAAATCCATTGTAAAATACCGATCATCATTCTAAAGCTCCATTGTAAAATACCGATCATCTTCGCACGCGTAAACCCGCGTCATAAACGGCTCCTCGCCGAAATGTAAATACTCATTTATCTGTGCCTAAATAAATCCGTTGTTTCGTCAAACTATCGTAATTATTGTCGTGCCCTGACTCTGCCGCGAACTCCTGCCCGGCGAGCTAAGTCCGGTTCGCAAATTAACACCAACGGAGGGTCGTTTCAAAATGAAGAAGACATATTATCCATTGTAATGGTCTGTTGAGCTTTTCCTCCATCATACGAATAATGCCACCCTTATGGCCTGTATTTAGATTTGTCCCATCGCAACCAACTGCGACGAGACACTCAGTGCCACCATTTTGTTCTACAAAATCCAAAATACATAGAGCTGTTTCTGCAGCAGTACCAGATGTTGGAATGACATGGCCAACGTACATTGAACCTGGCTCCTGGACAAGAGAAATGTGCTCCTCCGTTTGTGTGTGCCTATAAAATTTGGCCCTTTCCTTAACCTGTGCAGCAGTCTTGTCTTTACGACCATCAAAATAAAGGCCTCGCATATTTTTTAGGTCGTCATTGGATGCAACACACGAACGCCTCACCGTAGACCTGGACCTTTGTATCTTTGATTTGTCAATTACACATGACGTATCATCCTTTGTGACGATGCCAACATCTTTAAGAACAGCAGATGAAATCGCAGCAGTTTGTCTGTTGGATAATCCGTACCGATCACTAACTAAAGCAGTGTTCAAGAGCGATGCTCGCATTTGTTTCCCGGAACTGACAGGCCTTGCTTTAAAATCATCACCACCTGCTATGAGATTCATCACAATCAGAATCAGAGTCTGATTGAGGCAAGTTATGAGACAACGATGGACCAAACTCAGAAGAAAGGTTATGCTGAGGCATCCTGGATTTTCTTTCCTCCCTTTTGTGAAGTGCTTTAGAGACCTTAACGTCCACTTTGTCAATCCTCATCTGACGCAAAATTCTTTGGTCCAGAAGAAATTGCCTTTCTATTCGGGACACTCTTTTAGATTTATCATGGCAGTGGCAGATACTACCCTAAGGGTTGGATGCATCAATAGGACATTTGCAGGACGCAATATCGAACAACTTATTGCATTTTGGCTTTCAGGCTTTCGCGGCTGTTGCCTTCCTTAGTCTTCATGGCTTCCGGATGGTTGCCGCGTCCGTTTGCAGTGTGGTGCCGACGTTTCGCAGGCGTTGCAGTCTGCTTCATCAGGACTGGGAGACTCTGATACTGAGCTCCCTCGCGTTGCGCTCGTCCTTTTATACTCGTTCTTGGGGGGAAGGGAGGGGGTAGTCAGGTGGGGGGGCGTGGTCAGAGGGAGGGGAGTCAGCCAATCCCGGCTGACGGTTTTTTAAAAAACCGGGAGGGCGATGTGCCA
>NW_011965348.1:0-6341 GCF_000949405.1 Vollenhovia emeryi
CAAGTTGCATAGACATGAAAGATAGACCCAGTATGTGTTCCCAACGTGTCACTATCTTCTATCTTCTATGTCTATGGTAAGTGCGGGGAAGAAGGTGAGGAGATAGAGCAGGTGGGGTGGGGGAGGGGGAGGGAGGGGAGGGGTGGGGTGGGTGGGGGTGGGGCGGGCTGCGGGAGGGGGTGGGGCGTGCGCAGCGCGCCGTGCTAAACGCACTTGCAACTTACACATAATTGTACTTTGTAAAAAAACAAATAAAACTTATTGTTACTTTTGTACCGCGGCACATGACATTTCTCCTTAGTTTAACCCAATCTACCACTATTTTTAAGTTGGCTACTTTTGCATCAGACACCCTGTATATATTTAACCCGGGTTAACTGTTCTGTAGAGCAGATAATTTTCCATCATTTGTAAGTCCATACGCACACAAAAATATTGTGCTTTACAGAAATACGCAAACCCGATACAAACTTATTTTCTTCATAACTCTTTAACAAACAATGAGCGACAGGAATGGGCAATGACCTTGACCTCCTTGGGGGTCAAGGTCAACATCAAGGTCAAACGGAAGTTGATTGGCGGGTGCTATGTAAAGGGAAATATTTACCCAGAATTGGACCAAATTCCAGGAAGAACACGAAAATTTGTGTCTGTCGGAGAGCGATGCATTGAGCGAGCAATCGTACATAAAGGAGCGCGTTTTTGAACGCTGTCAAGCGTTTTATGTGTATGCTCGTGCCAAGTTACTTACTCTCCGAGATGACTTAAATGTGATGGATCAACATTCCAGATCTACTCTCTCTGATCACGGACTTTCTACCTCTTTGATGCCTCGTAGCTCACTGCCTCGAATTAAATTGCCTAACTTCTCTGGCGATTATCAGTCATGGAGAACTTTTCATGACTTATTTTCGTCACTGATTCGAGATAATACAGATTTATCAAGTATAGAAAAGATGCATTATTTAAAAACATGTGTTACAGGAGAAGCGGCCCGTCTGGTAGGTAATCTGCCAGTTACTGGAGACAATTTCGCAGTTGCCTGGAGTTTATTAATTTCACGATATGAGAATAAGCGATTCCTAATATCCGCTCAACTTGACAGGATTATGAACATGAAGCCGCTAAAATCAAAGTCCGCTCAAGGTCTCAGAACACTATTGACTACAGTTACAGAAGCTATTGGCGAACTGCGTGCATTAGGATGTATGGTGCATCATTGGGATCCGCTACTTTTACATCAACTCGTGAGATTATTAGACTCGGAAACTCGTGAAGCATGGGAGGTGAAACTTGGATCGTCTGGAATTTATCCGACATTTTTACAATTTGAGGAGTTTCTTATTGGGAGGACACATGCATTAGAGAATCTTGGATTGCATACAACAACTTCTGCATCTCAAAAGGAGCCAACTGCCTCTTCCACGGTAAGATTTCGCAAAGGGATCTCGGCTCATGTTGCTATTTCCGATTCAGGACCTACTGCTTGCCCACTTTGTGGATCTTCGCATTATATAGCGAAGTGCGAACGTTATCAGTCCAAAACTCTTCAACAACGACGGGACATTATTACGAAACATCGACGATGCTTTAACTGTCTTGGTTCTCATGCTGCGAGTAAATGCATTTCCACTAAGCGATGTATGAAATGTGGCAAAAAGCATCACACTTCAATTCACGATGCTAATAACGGAACACCTTCTAAACGTCCCCTTGACTCTTCATCTAAGAACAATACTGAACAATCTACAGTAACACCAACCCAATCAACAACGGACTGACAATTAAAATTATGCGCTCATCTTTCCGGACAAATATTACCTTCTCGCAAGCTTACATTATTAGCAACATGCCGGGTCCTATTGCGAAACAATGATGGCGAGCTTCATGCAATACGTTTACTGATCGATCAAGGATCAGAATTGTCTTTTATTTCAGAAGATTTAGTTCGACGCGTTCAACTTAATCGTAGTGCCGCTTCAATACCACTTATGGGAATCGGTGGAAAGTTTTGCGGTCGTACCAAAGGCGTTGTCTCAATACAATTACAGTCCATTCACGATTCAAACTCTAATTGCACCATTAATGCTCTCGTATTACCACGTTTAACAACAAAGCTACCACCTTTCAATGCAGCATGTTGTGCATGGCCTCACATTGCCGGACTACAACTTGCAGATCCGGATTTTTCCTGTTCCGGACCGATACATATTATTATAGGCTCGGATAATTATGGTTCGGTCATTCTGCCCGGTTTAATTCGAGGCGATTCATTATCGCTGTTACGAATTAGGCTCTCTATTTGTGATTTCGGACAACCTGCATGCACCGGCTATATCCGGGGAAAGCCGAGAGCTTAGGAGAAATTATTGAATGTAGTCAAGTGAAAGCAAACAGAATTCTTATCAAATCAAACTAAAATCTTATTAAACCAAATAAAGATTCTTATTAAATCAATTAAACTTCCAACTAAATCACTTACTTGAATCAACTCAAACTCTTATTAAATCCAATAAAATCTTACTTACTCCAACTAAATCTTAATTAATTCAACTTAAATATCGATTAAATCGAACTAACTTACTTGAATTAACTCAAATTCTTATTAAAGGTACGAAAACCTTTGTTAAAATACAATAAAATGCTTTTATAGATTGTAGAGATATTCAAAAAGATATTCAATAAAAATAAAGATATCCATATAGTATAAATCTTTTGGTATAATAAGAAGAGTTAAGAGTTCAATATAATATAACTTTCATTACCATAAGTAGTATCGTAACAGAATATCGTATAAAAGAAAGTAGTGACTTCAACTTTCTTTAAAACTAGACGGTTTTACTATTTTACTGGGGTTATAAGGGCTTATGTCCGTCTCGCACAAAATGGCAGGTCGTGACGTACGAACGTGACGTATGGGGTTTATAACAAAATGGCTGCCTTCTCTAAAGGCTTATGAGACTTATGCCAAGAACAAAATGGTTCAATAGCATATAAAATCATATAAAAGCTTATGAAATCGTATTAAAACGTATAAAAATCATATAAAGACATATAGAGTCATATAAAAACCATATAGAAACACATAAAGTCACATAGAAATTGTGTAAAATGGTATTGAATCATATAAAGTCGTAAAAGCATATGGAATCACATAGAATATAAAATCATGTATAAAAAATCGTATAAAACATATGGAATCAAAGGGAATGGTGTTAAATCTAATAAAATGTTAAATCATATATAGAAATAGTATCAAATCAAATAAAATGGCATTAAATCATGTATAGTAGCATTAAATCATAAAGAATAGGGTTAAATCATATAAGATCATTTAAAATCATATAGAATCGTACTAAAGCATATTGTATAAAAACGAAAGAATTTGATCCGATCCCGTGAAATTACACCGTTCGCGCCGTCCCGCTAACAAACGAACGAGGGCGCTACGATCCAAATAGCACCGTACATCTTATGGACGTCCGTTTTACGTTCATTTTACTACCATACGTCCATGGACATAATAAGATCGTCCATTGTACGTCCATACAAAGATATACATTGGATGTGCATAAACGGACGTCCAGTGGACATCCATTTAAGATTCCCTTTATATAACTAATTTATGGATATATACTCCCGAGTAGAAATGAAATCATGCATGCCTTGTGTATGACGTCAGGGTCCGATAGGGAGGAAGTAAGGAATGCCCTAATAAGGAATCCCTGAAATGTGCCTGATCCGGTACGCCTGATTCCCTCATAGAATTTGATAAACGTTAACCTGAATATATAGCACTAGTACCACTCACTGCCGCGGCGTGGCGACCGTCTTTCTCGTAAGTAAAAATCATCCCGTATTAGTATAAGAGGCGAGCCGATATGATGCGAGTTGTTGGATCATGGATAAACTTCAATAACCTGAATATACTTTTGATGACTATGTAATTTAACACAATTTAAAAATTAGTTTAAAAAATTGAATTTTCACCCTACTAAAATTTCTGCCCGGGAATGTATCCAGTAGAGATTTCAATTTTGTCCATAAAAAGTCCAAAGTTCATCCATTAGATTCATAGTTTATTCATTTATGATCCATAATTCATCCATAATTCATCCATAAATGTTCATTAATGGACAACTTATGGATGTTTATTGGAGTTGCAAATGGATGTACAATGGACGTTCTTTGTACGTCAGCTGCAACTGATATGGACGTTCGATGTATGTACACAATATCCGGCATGGATGTTCATTGTACGTACATAGGACGTACTTGTGTTTATTGGGGAGTGACCAGTTCGTTGCACGAAATGGCCGCTCGTGGCGATCATGCGCGGTGGTGGGAGAGTCTGGTTGCGAGGCGCCGTAACACACAGTTCTTTGACCTGCCTCCTTCTTCTTGGATTGTCTCGTGGACCGATAAGAAGTACATAAAGACTTGTGAATCTTCTATTCCCGCTGACCATCGAGAGGTGCATTGGGGAGTTAGAATCAAGCGCTGAGAGATCTTGCGAGTCTGCTAATTAACAGGGCAAGTACCAGAAGGACCTGCGAGGTTAGTTAGCTTGAGCTTCGGCTCATTTCACTGGGCCAACGCCTTGCTTGGCGACGGATTAATCCGTCGCCATCTTAAGTCCCGCTACACACGCAATACCACCAGACGAGGGACGTACGCATTCCGCGATCATATCCGGAATTGCATTTCTTGGACTTTGATTGACGCTGTTTGTACTGAGGAATCGTCTGGATTTCCAAAAGGTACTTTCTCTGCCTATTTCCAGTCAATCATAAGAAACGTTGCGGATAACGGTTGCGACGCACGCAGGCAACTGCATATTCTGAGATACGTCGCAGCTCGCATTCGCAACGTACGCTAGCAAGCAATTGCACCTTTTGAGACTCGTCGCGGTTCGCGACCGTGACGCACGCAGGCAACTGCACCTTTTGAGACTCGTCGCGGTTCGCGACCGTGACGCACGCAGGCAACTGCACCTTTTGAGACTCGTCGCGGTTCGCGACCGTGACGCACGCAGGCAACTGCATCTTTTGAAACTTGTCGCGGTTTGCAGCCGCGACGCACGCAGGAAACTGCACACCCGAAGATCATCGCGGCTTACAACCGTGATGTTCGTTATCAACTGCCTTACTTTTGTCTCGTCATGGCTTA
Source organism: Vollenhovia emeryi (assembly GCF_000949405.1). Classification (NCBI taxonomy): domain Eukaryota; kingdom Metazoa; phylum Arthropoda; class Insecta; order Hymenoptera; family Formicidae; genus Vollenhovia; species Vollenhovia emeryi. The sequence goes on from NW_011965348.1 coordinate 5,170, forward strand.
ACGTCGTGACGTCTATAATCAACTATATTAATCCTATTCGACTATTCACAGCTCCACCTCAGGAATCTTTCTCTTACGAAATAACTTTTTGAAGCCATAGTGAGGAGATTGAGCCTAGGAACGCATCAACGCTCTAATCGATATTTGGAGAGTTTCCCTGGAACACCGCAGTACTTCCTACAGACGCGTTTGAGGACTTTAGATAGATTTACCATTTTTGTTAATTTGGTCGTTGCAAGACAAAGGTCAGACTCACTATGTTTTCTTTATTTTCATTGTTCGCAATTTGTAAAACATTTTTTAAGTGCTCTTTGACGTGTTGCTCGGTTCGAATAAGTCCGTGCTGTTTATTTTTATTTAAATCTAACTTCTGTTAATTGTAATTTTAGGAATATCCATAAAGTTTCTTCCCATCAATCGTGTCACAACTTTCCACGACATTATTATTTATACATTTTGGTCCTTCGAGCCGGATTGTGTTATTGATGAGAAGCGCGATTATTTCCTATATTCTGTTTTTATTTTTTATTTAAATTACAAATTTCTAATCTTTCACGGTTTCGCGCCTTGCAATACGAGCACCAGCCAGACTCAATACCTCCGCCATGAGACTTGAACATATTCAGAGCCGAGTTGAACAACTCGTGCTTGTAGAGTTAATTGCCAACACCTTTGATAATGTAACTAAGGTTGGCATATCGCATGTCACATCACAAAGAATAAACACTCGCATGGACGCTCTCAATGACAATTGGGAAAAATTCAATCTTAACAACGATGCTATTACTTTGGCGAAATCTGCACTCTCCCAGGAAGAGAAGCTTCTACTGGAGAAACATTCTTATTTCCAAGACAACTTATTCACCATGACTCATGAATACTATCTAGAAACAAAGGAGAAACTCAGTACTCTCCTTGAATCAACACAAACGACAATGATTAGATCTTCTTCAATTAACGGCGTCGATTTCTGATTCTCAGAATACACCAACAATATTTCACCACGCACGATTACCTCGTATTAACCTTCCTAGATTTGATGGCTCTCCGAATGATTGGATCTTATTTAAGGATCTGTTCGCATCATTGGTGGTATCCAACCCTGCACTCACTTCAGTCGAAAAGTTACAATATTTGAAAACAAGTTTGACGGGACCAGCTGCACAAATGAT